>NC_071622.1:5882500-6056853 GCF_014839835.1 Dryobates pubescens
TAAAGGGTCATTTCCAATATTCTGCATCTGTCTTAGAAGTGACTTTACAGTGGTAGATTATTCTGGAATATCTTAGCTTTTCTCAGGCATCAGCAGTATGAGGTCATTTATATGTCCAGTGGAAACCAGCAGTCATTCCCAGGACTCTCTCCCAATTATGTTTATCAATAGATATATCTCAGCACAATGCCAAATCTTCCAAACATGTCTGACAAGTCAAATATGTTTATGCAACACAAACCTATGTCATGTCACAAATTAGTTTGACTGAGGGGCCTTTAATTAAATCCTTGTGGGGCCTTGGTGTGAAGAAAGGACCCAGTTTCCCCCCCAAAAAAAACCTTAATTTGTAAGATAAATTCACAAATACATCCATCTAATAAATCTTTCCTACATCTAATATTTGTCCTAGGAACAATAACAGGACAGATCATTTATTAGGCTGTTTCCTGTTGCATTATAATTACTACACTTGATACTTGAAATGTATTCTACAGAGCACTGGAATTATGGAGGCTATAACTAATGAAGATAAAGATTTCCAGGGTGCATTGATCCAGGAGAGATGTACTTGGTGTAACTTCCAGACCTATATGTAATCACAGAAGTATTTCCCTGGAGAACACAAATTATAGATGACTCTAAAACTGCCACTGGAGAAATTTTGCAGAAACCACAACAGGAAATGTTTATTTTCTCAACCCTAATAACCCTTTCAATACAAATTATTTTGGATTTTGGGAGAAAATTACATTAATTCCCAACTCTTTTTTTTTTTCCCCCCCTTGCAAGATGCTTCACATTTATGTAAATATCCATAACTTTTTCATCACTGTCTTTTTTTAAAGCCAGGCTTTTTGATTCCTCTTATTAAATGGCCATTGGGTAGGAAACAAAATGCCACCTAAAGTGTCTCCATCTTCCTTCCCTTGGAGAACAGTGAGCTTGCAATGCAGATGAGCACAGCACAGCAAAAGGTCAACTCTATACTGGCATAAATGCACAGGAACCTCAACAGTAAAGAACAGAATGAAAGTGCCAAGTTTAAGACGTTGTCCCAGCAACTAGAGCCAACATCTTCTGGTTTCCTATTCTGTCTTAAATCAGGGCTTAAAAACACCACTGAGTTCTCAGTTTCTGTGCCATCAGTTCTCTTTTTACTTCTTCTTACCTACCCAGGCTACTCATGATAGCCACGTTCCTCACTTATTTCAAAGTATAGAATAGAATAGAATAGAATAGGACCAGACCAGGTTGGAAGAGACCTTCAAGATCATCCATTCAGCCCCAGTGAAGGAGATGAGGCTAATATTTGGAATGGAATGGAATGGAATGGAATGGAATGGAATGGAATGGAATGGAATGGAACGGAATAGAATAGAATAGAATAGAATAGAATAGAATAGAATAGAATAGAATAGAATAGAATAGAATAGAATAGAATAGAATAGAATAGAATAGAATAGAATAGAATAGAATAGAATAAACCAGGTTGGAAAAGACCTTTGAGATCATTGAGTCCAACCTATCCATTTTCCATCTTCCTTCCCTTGGAGAACAGTAAGCTTGCAATGCAGATGTGCACAGCACAGCAAAAGGTCAACAAATGCACAGGAACCTCAACAGCAAAGAACAGAATGAAAGTGCCAAGTCTAAGATGTTGTCCCAGCAATCCTCTTCCTCCAGTGGTATAGGTCCTAGGTTTTGGCTTCTTTAGAATGCATTTCTTTCACATCATGATGAACATACTGTTAGTAGTAGTTTTTCATACCAAACAAGTCAGTTCCAGGCAATCATGAGGCTGTATGTCTGGCATGGAAACTGCCCAGCTCTCCTCCTCAAGTGGACCTGTGGATGGCTTCACTTAGTTCAGGCTGAGCTGGAGAAAAACATATGGAAGGCAACAGCTGAGGGAAGAGATGTGTTGTGTTTTGATCAAGCCTGTTGGAAGGCTCAGAAGTGCTTGATTCATTGCTAATTGTATTGGCTACACTTCAGCTCTTAACAGCCTTCTCAATATTGCTTCCACTCAGTCTAGGCAGGTACAGCCTTCAGGACACACATCTGAGCTCAGGCTCTGACCCCAAAGACTGCCATGCTGAAGTCAAGACAGGCACCTCCCCAAGAGCTGGAGAAATAAAACACATCAAAAAGAAAATGCCAGCTTGGGTTGCTGAGGATTTTTAGAGGAAAATCTGATTTGCAACCTGTGGTTTGGCTTGCAGCACTTTGCATGCATGGATTTCATAGCAGTGGAAATGAGGCACTTAGTAACCTTGGCTAACGCTAGCCCTGCTCTGGGCAGATGCTCCCTCAGGAAATCTCACCTCTCCTTGGTCCAAAAACTCCTCTGTTCCACAATCCTTGGTATGATACTGCAGGCAGAGATCTTTGGGCAGCAACAAAACTATTCATCATCAAGTGGTGTTTTGAAGAGCAAGGCACAGAAATAAGTTGGTTTCCTCCTGGTTTAGAAAAACCATCATGTCTGAGGATTTGTACTCATCCCTAATCCAGTGAGCAGAGTGTGCACTTGGTGTTTCACACTCATCAGGCACTAAATCCCTATCACAGCAGTGTGATCACACTGATCATCCCCTGCTGCAAAGTACATCTCTACCTAGGAAGAGAGAACAGAAATGAGACCAAGTCCCCTACAACTGCAAAAATGATAGGACAAACAGCACTTCTGTTAGTGTTTACCCACTCGTGACCAGAGGAAGCCTCAAAACATTTCCCCCAAACTTGTAAAAAGCTTTAAACAAGCTGCAGAAAAGACCAAAAGCCACAACTGATGACATGAAACAGGAGGAGAGCAGGAAAGATTGAAGGCACTGAGATGCTATGGGGTCCTGCAAACAGCGAGGGAATGTGTTAGGTGCCAGTTCCCAGGTGACCCTCTGTACTCAGTGCTGCAGCTGAAGACAAAGAGGAGGAGAGCCCCTGCCTCTGTCATCTGATAAAAATATTATGCCTGACCCTAAGCTTGATGATTTACTGCTGATTGTGTTAGCAGGGCTCCCTTACTAGGCTCCAGAGAAATTGCTAACACCAGCTGGAGTGCCAACACAACCAGCTCTGCGTCCTGCCTCTAGCTGTGGCCAGCTTCCAGTGCTCCAGAGGAAGGCAAAGAAAACTCTCAGAAGCCAAGTTACGTAACATTTACACAATATTATAAACTAACACAGTTCTGGTTTGTTTTTTTGTTCCCATGAACATGATATGACTCAATGGAAACTTCTCTGCAGGAAACAGGCGGCACATTTTGAATCTTAAGCTCTCAGAAATAAGATACTGCTCAAAAGAGTTTGGAAGCAGTCTACCTGTTTGAAGGGATGAGCCCAGCTCAAAATCCAGCAGTGAAGAATCCTGAAGTTTGGAAACAACTGGGGGAAAAAAAACCAAACCTGCTTCTGGTCTGACTGTTGCAATCACGGTATCACTGGACCAAACCCAAGCTGTGTAGCCACATAAGCTTTGTGTCAATCATAGAATCAACCAGGTTGGAAAAGACCTCAGAGATCATCAACTCCAACCTATTACCTAATAACTATTACCTAATACCTAACACTTCATGACTAACTAAACCATGGCTCCAAGTGCCATGTCCAGTTCTCTTTTGAACACCTCCAGGGATGGGGACTCCACCACCGCCCTGGGCAGCACATTCCAATAGCCAATTACTCTTTCTGGGAAGAACTTTCTCCTCACCTCCAGCCTCAACTTCCCCTGGTGCAGCTTGAGACTGTGTCCTCTTGTTCTGGTGCTGGTTGCCTGGGAGAAGAGACCGACCCCTACCTGGATGCAACCTCCTTTCAGGTAGCTGTAGAGAGCAATAAGGTCTCTACAGCAGCATTCATGCTTGCCTTGAAATGAAACAGGATATAGTAGGACTTTTTTTTTCCTTTCTCCCACCCCCCCTTCCTTCCTTTCTGAGTGCTTAATGTTTGCACCAGCATTTCTGAAATCCTGTTTCGGCTCCTACTTATAATCCTAAAGTGGTGTTTGAAATCTGTCTCTGAATTTCAGGGTGTGAAGCCAACCCAAATCTCTTGTCTCCCCCTCAGCTCTCCTGACAAGGATAAAGGAGGACAAAACGTTATGCAGACTTGTCGACAGAGGTGAAGCTCGGTGGTTGCCAAAGATGGTTGCTGGAAGCGGCGCAAACCCTCCACAGAAACCTTACTGGCATGCGTGGCCCATCGTTGCTTTTGACTAGTAGGCCCAAAACTAACATTTTCATAACAATTTTCCAGTATCAAAGTGATAGTTTTTTACCCCAGACAGCTGAATACTACAGAGCTGCGCAGCAACAGCTCGGTGCCAAACATATGCTATGTATATATTTTAGCACCTTTGATAATAATAAAAAATGCATGCCCCTAGCAGTTTTTCCTCAACTTTCCTTCAACAGCAACATCCTCAAGTTGATGCTTTCTGTTTTCCTTTCGCATTATTACGAACCTGTGTTTAATTCTCAGTGCCAGCTTGGCTTTTTAACCTCCCTTTCCACATTCCACTAGTAATGTCTGATTAAGAAATTAGCCTTTCAAGTGCCACCAAAAAAAAAACACCCCACCACCCCACCAAAATCCAAGGAATACAGTAACACAACACCGTTGGAAAACTGATACAATCTTTTCAAAACCATTAAAAGTTGGTCACCCAAAGGAACATCTGCATGGTTAAAAATTTTTAAACAAGCTGGAAGGGAATCAGATAGCTCCTAAAGAACCAAGCAGCTAGAAGAGGCCGTTGGTGGTTTACACGTTTTGCTGTCACCCTGCCTTGGAGAAGACTATCGCTCTGAAGCATGTTTCTGCAGTTTTAGTTACCAGCATCTGGAATGAATTCCAGGATGGAACACCGAAAGTTTTGAAAAGGAAACTCAACCTTAGAATAATCATTTCTTAAATCATTAATATGGTGAAAGTGCCAGATGTAAAAATATGAAGGACAAAAAAAAAAAAATTAAAATCAAATAAAATGTGCTCCCAGGTATCACTCAAATCCCTCATGTGCATCTGTCTGTTTTCTCAGTTCATTAATATCTCAGCTATTTTCTTTTATGTAAAAATTTCCACTTGCCAGTTGTGTCTTCTGTCTTGCATTAGAGTTATTGCTTTACCTCTCAGAATAACTCTGGCTGTGTACATTGTGGGACCTGTGGATCTACTGTAACACGGGCTTCCCTCCAGCAAAAGACAACAGAGTATTCATCTTCTATCCCACAGCACAGGAAACTTTTGGGTGGATGGAGATTCAAGAGGGATTCCATCCTGAAAGAGTGGTTTCATGGTGGCACTAGGACTTTGTCAGCATGGAGGTCCTCACAGAGCCCAGATTTCATTCGCAGGCAGAAGATATGATGCAACGAGACCTAGGTGTGAGGGCCTGTTGGGCTTGCTGAGCTTGGGATAGAACCAAGAGCCTGAAGACTTGGCAAGCCAGTCATGTCTTCACTCCCTGTTCACACTTTCAAAGCAGCAGGATGAAAGAGGAGAGGGAGGGATAAATGTCACTGTAGATTAACACTGATTTTGTAATGGGCTGTTCTTTTAAGGATGATGGTGCAAATCATAAGGGCTAAAATCAAATTCACTTCAGTGAATCAAATCAAATTCATCAGTGAATATACTTGAAATGTGAGACAGTTCAGCAAAGAGTTGCACTTAAATTTTTTTCACCACTCAAACATTGGAATAAGCTCCCAAGGGAGGTGGTGGATTCCCCTACCTTAGATAGCTTCAAAGCTCAGCGTGGCAGGGTGCTAAGCTATCTCATTTAATCTGCATTCCTACCCTGAAAGGTAGGATTAGATGATCCTTGAAGTCCCTTCCAACCTGGTGTTGTATGAAGTTATGAATAAATCACTCAGGATGACCCACTGGAAACTCCTGGAACACCAACCTAGAGCCCTCTAAAGTCCTAGCTATTCATTTGCTCCCTCCTTCCCTCCACAAAGAAGATGTCTCCCCAGAACTCCACTGAGTGCTCCCAGCACCGCTAAGCATTTTTGCAGATTAATGTTTGTCTGAATGGTACTAATTAGGCCAGGCGACTATATAATGAGATGCTTACAAAGTTTATTCATCACTAAAAATAAATGTTAAGCATCTGGTTTGCAGGCTATTCCCATGTGCCATTCAGGTCTGCATGCTGCAGAACCAGATGGAGCTGGAGGCAGACCAATCACAGCGTAGAGGGATTACATGTCTTAAAACCATGGTTAACTTAAATAAGCAAGTTGCCATCCCTCCATAAATCCCACATCTACCACCAGATGTGTGACAAGACTATTGCATAGGGCTTTCTAGCACAGCCTCTCCTGCTCTGAGAGGGCAGAGGAGAAAGCAAGCCACTGATGGCAAGGGCCATCTCTCCCTTGCACACAGCCCACTTGTCAGCGAAGCTGCTCTCTGTTGGTGACCATGTGAAAAGAAAGCCCCAATGACTCACAAAGCAGAAAACCATCAGATGGGTTATGCTAAATAAACTCTCCTCCTGTCCCAGGCAGTGGTGGAAATGACTCATCTCTCAGTTAGGCCTGGGGGAGAGTTTCTCTCTGCCATTTTAACCAAATGCTAAGTGGGTTTCTCTCAAGATGTTTTTTTTTTTGCAGTGAAATCATTGGTGATGTTTGCTTACAAACCTCAAGTACTCAGAGTAGCAGTAGATGTAAACAAGGACACTCTGTCTCCTGAAAACATTTGTTAGCCTGTGTACAGGCTGAGAAGGTGGGATTTATATCTGGATACTTGACTTTCCTTTTTTGTTCCTGAACAATGCTGTGCAAGAAGCAACAGTTTTACAGTGTCATGGACTTCACGTTGACTGGGAAAGCAAGTTCTGGCACACCCCAGGTTCTTGGGGAAAGGAGGTCATTCCTCATCCAAGAGAAGAAAGAAGGGGAAGGAAAACAACTCAATCCAACATCAGCAGAGAGAAAGGAACAGCATGGGCTTTCCCAGAGCTGGCTGAATCAAACCATCTAGAGAAGCAGAATATTTAAAAAGTTTTGCTCTTTTCAGATGTGCTTAGAGGCTGCTCTCAGCTCAGGAGCCTTGTTTTGTTAAGCCCTGCTGAGGATAGAGGAGCTGATCTTGTCTCCTCGAAGAGTCAGACATCCAAAGAAGCATTGCACAATGCCAAGAACTGGCAGCAGGCGTGACTTGAATTGTGAAGGTAATTTTCCAGCACTTCTGGTTTGCTTCTAGAAAGGAGGTGGATTTCAAGCACCCCAAAGTTCAGAGCTTTCAGATTCTCAGGCTCTGTGGTCCAGTTCCTTACACTGCTAGGGAAACATAATAAAATATATTGCTCCCAGGAATTACAGAGCACAAGTAAACTATGTAGATGAGTCTATTGGCATAAGAAAAGTTCTCCTTTCCTCTGAAATGAGAAATCCACAGAGGTATCTGAATGTGAGAAAGGAGAGATCTCCCACTCTTTAAATCAGTGGTGAACCTTTCAGTTAACTGCCATTTGAACACAGCTAAGTGTTGTGCTCTGCCACAGTTATCAGCTTGTCCCAAAATGGCCAGATGAACAGGTTAAGATTTTCAACCTCTCTGATCCTCCAACATACTAAGTTACCCACAAGCAACTGTAGCACAGAAGTCCATAGTGCCTCAGCCTCGGACAGCAGTGAATCCAATGACAAGACACAAAGCTGCAGGACACAGGGCTTCTGAAGAACCACTGGTCACTGAACAGGCTGGTGCTACATGGTCCAGATTTCCTTTCTGCCTGCTGCCATCCCCTGACACCGCAGAGTCCTTCATGTTGTGGGGGTGGGGGAGGGTGTCCTAGCAAGAGCCACACAGGGCCACAGTGGATGTGACCCACACTCACCTGTGTGATGATAAGCAGAAACACAACAGAGTGTCAGGAAGGGTGGGTTTGTGGTTATGTGGTTCACCCACAGCCCAGAAAATCAGTCTCCACCATAACATCTTTCCTTTGTCAGAAGTTGTTTAGTGTGGCTATAAGGCACTGAGAGCATAAGGCAATTCATAGCTGTGATGTGTGGAGAGACAGACAGGCATGTGGACAGAGGAACAATGAGAGCATCATCTGATTTCACTGTGTTAGAAACAAGTTAGACAAAAGGAGATAGATTGTGCAAAGTCACAGCACAACTGGGAAACATTGAGAGATTTAGTAGCACTTGATCAAAGGTGACCATCTCAGGAGGGAAAGGAGCTTGAACACATTTCAGTTATGGGTACTATCTGCAGCTAGCTTGAAGCAGTGGAGATGTCTTTAAACATCACTCAGTGCAGGGAGAGGGGCCAGGGAAAAACTAGGGTTGGCAGGTAACAGTGGAGAACAGCACAGGCCATGGAAGCAGGGTCTACTTTGGCAAAGTTGTGAGAAGAAGGGGAAGAGGATGTTTGCCAAAATAAACCTGCTTGGTACTGCAGCAGAAAAAGAGGTAAATGGAGTTTGGGAGGCAGGTTCAACCAATGTCTGGAGAGCGAGATGTAATTCTCACAGCCCAGCCAGCCAGAAAGGATCAAACTAGTTGCACACATAAACCTGGGATCATAATCAACTATAATAATGGTTTATTCCAGCTGGAACAAGCTTGCATGCACAACTGAAGAACGGGGTTGGGGAAGGTGAGTTATAAGATGCTGCTTTGGAGAATTGGACAGGATTAATTTGTGGTTACTCAAGGGAAAATGAAGGCTGGCAAACTGGTGAGAGCAAATGAAACAGCTGATGAAAAAGAGGACTGGTCAGATGAGAAGAATATTATATAATAGGCATAATACACCCACTTGTCTGTGTCCTATTTTCAATATATTTCCCACATTCAGCATGGGTTCTATACTTCACCTTGGCAAATGGCACACAAACATCTCCACAGAGAAATCACCACAGAGTTAGGGTATAAGGGCAGGCTCAGTAACAACCCCACATCAGTGCCCCAGGCAGGGTGTTCTCTAGTCTGGTTCAGGTTAACCCATCTCCAAAGCAGGATTAAGCTAAACCATTTGAAAGCAGGCTTAGGACAAAAACATATGTCCTCCTGGGGAGCTAGTGCCTCACGCCAGAACCGAGGCCATCACTTCACGGTTTTGAGACAGCTTGGAAGATATGAAGGAGAAATCAAGTGATTTTTAAGGTAGGTGAGAACGGCACAACAGCATGGCTGGGACAGTTTCAGAGAAGATCAGATTGCTCCTAGCAAAAATATTTTGTGGGTGGCAGGAAAATCCCCCCGCTGGTCTGTGTCCATTTTTATTGACAGAACCGTCAATTGCTGCCACCTGGGAATTTTATCCAGTTTTTTTTTTTAGTGACAATTCATGAGGTAAATTTTACAAGCACAGAACCAATAGATATGTGGTACTGGTGCTTTGGTACAAAACACCCAAATTCCTTCCTGACAACACTAAAGGATTTTATCCATTGCTTTCTCCTGAATCCCTAAAAACACGGCTTTTGGGGCTCTGGCTACCGGGAACGTTTGAGGCTTGCCTCTTTCCTTTTAGTCCACAGGAGAGTGATCTCTCAGAGTCAGGGTGTGCAGCAGTACCTGACAAATGTGCAGGGGAATGGGAGTGAGAGAGAGCACATTCCACAGCCTGGTGTGTTTAAGGAAAGGGGTATAGCTTTCACTCTCCTGCTGTTAGACAATAATGCGCTGACTGAAAATGTCAAGCTTCAGTTTAAACAAAATAAAAGACTGGAGGGCCCAGGGCAGAGAATTTAAACACATATTAATTAGGGCTGGTAGGACTCTGACATTTGCTGGAGTTTTAATAAACTGATGCATATTCCTCCTTCATACTTCAGCGACATGAAATCGGCGCGGCTCAATTAATTTCAATGAGTTTTGGTCAATGGGTGCTGAAGGAAAATGAACATACAGTGTGGCAGACTTGAATTAGAAGCACTCTCACTTTGAGCAAGTATGTGGGAAGCCAGCGCCCTCAGCATGAGAAAATTGCAGCTCAGGAACTTGAGAGGAGCTTATTTACTTGCAGCAAGTGATTTACTTAAATAATGATAATTACACAAAAAGAAGAGGAAGGCAGAGAGAAGAGATGATTAACACTCCCCTCAAGGATGCAGCAGAACAGAGCAAAAGACATCTCCAAATGTGGAAGCACAACACAGGCTTATGTTAGCGTGAAGTCCTAAGGACATAGGTTCGTAACGAGCCAGCAGAGAAAAACCAACATTTTCTGGAAGCTGCTGAAGGTTCAGTTGTTATTGTAACAATGAGCACTGCAGCAACATCTATTTACTAGGTTGTGAGCTCTTAAGTGGCACTTAAGCAAGTGGTTCAGAAGATACCAGCATCTAACCAGAGCAGCAGCACTTCCACACAAATAGCCAGTGAATGTTGTAGGTTGTCATAAGTGTTCCCAACCTCTTTGGGAGATCTCTTTCCTCTTTTGTTCACTGCAACAACATTTCTGTACACGATGAGAGGCTTCACAGACTGAGCCCTTGTTGTGCAAGCTTTGGTTGAAACACCCAAGAAGCAGAATCACAGAATCACCAAGGTTGGAAGAGACCTCAAAGATCATCAAGTCCAACCTCATGACTAAACCGTGGCACCAAGTGCCACATCCAATCCCCTCTTGAAGACCTCCAGGGATGGGGACTCCACCACCTCCCTGGGCAGCACATTCCAACAGCTAACAACTCTCTCTGTGAAGAACTTTCTCCTCACCTCCAGCCTAAACTTCCCCTGGTGCAGCCTGAGACTGTGTCCTCTTGTTCTAGTGCTGGTTGCCTGGGAGAAGAGACCAACCCCCACCTGGCTACAACCTCCCTTCAGGTAGTTGTAGAGAGCAATAAGGTCTCCCTGAGCCTCCTCTTCTCCAGGCTAAACAAGCCCAGCTCCCTCAGCCTCTCCTCGCAGGGCTTGTGCTCGAGGCCTCTCCCCAGCCTCGTTGCCCTTCCCTGGACACATTCAAGTGTCTCAACTGAGGGGCCCAGAACTGGACACAGAAGTCCAGCCCAAGGCCATTTGGAAAGTTAGGCATGAGTTACAGCTAGGAATGGCGTGGCAATAATGCAAGGCAGTATGCTGGTAGAAATTGAGATAGAGAGCATAACTCCAGTGTCTGAAGAAAAGCAACTGGGCAGAAGGTGACTCTTGCATCACTTCATGTGTTACAGTACACCTACTCAATCAGCCATCCTGAAAACAGTCACACACCCACGACCGTGCCCTCCTCCTGCCAGCAAGGGAAATTTGTGTCCTCGTAGGGGGCTTGGCTTTGCTAAAAGAAACCCTGGGGTGCAATTCCTGTAGAAAGAAATGGACTGAGAGAATGCACATTCTGGGGCAAAGAGAAAGTTTGGTATGTCAAAATGCTAGCCCTCGCGCTAAGCCCACGGCGCTCAAATCCTGCACTTCAGACAGTTCCAGCAGAGAGCAGGGCCGGACATCCTCTTCCCAGATTTTTAGTGACATTTTAGATTCCCAAAATACAGCCTCCACATTTCTCCATGGCTTTTTTTTTTTTTTTTTTTGGGTTTGGTTTTTTTTTTTTTAATAACTATCAATCTACAAAAATTTTTCAACTCAACCCCCAAGAATCTTAAAAATCCAAATAAACTGCAGTTTAACAAGGCTGAGCCACACTTCAAATAAATATTGAAAGGCTATTCTCTTTTTAAGGTATTTGGCTTCCAAATGACACAGAGTGGGTTTGCATTAGCTTGTGGCTGTTATTATTCTTACTCCTATTATTATTATTATTATTATTATTGTTATCCTCTTGTTATTGCCAGCATTAATAAAATACTTGTATCCACTAAAGCCTAAGAATGTCTTGGAGACCCATGTGCTGGGGATCTTACTGATGTTTATTTGAAAGACTGTCCTTGCCTCAGAGCACTTCTAATTTACTGTTGCACCCAGGGGAGCTGAGAGCAGAAATAGTTGCTTAGCACAAGAACTGGATTATCGCAGATTCCCAGTGTCACAAGATACATCAAAACCCAGTCCATCATCATCAAGTGTAACAGAGGAGACCTGAGGTGACCCAGACAAGCTCAAAACACCACTATGTCTTAGCAGACCTGACCTGAAAAGATTGCAGATTAAATAGACACGGAAACAGATGGGATAAGAATAAAAGAGAGAGAAAAATACTCATTCAGTCTTACAAATCAGGCAGTGAGAAACTTCAGCACTGACCTAGCAGAGCATGGCATGGTAGAAGAGTTTCCTAAAGTCACCCAAATACAGCAGATATCCAATGTCCCAGCCTGAAGTCAAAGCTACAAGGTCATTTTCTGCAGACAGCACAGCATGCACCAGGGAGGGGGTCTGAGAAGAAAGTGCTTTAAGGGAGTCATTACTAGTGTCAAGTAGCTAATACATATTAGGATTATGTTTAGTTAGCTCAGTGAACTACCACCACCTGGCTGGACCATGGTCACTGGCTATTAAGGATGCTCTTACTGAAACTGGGAGTTTTAGACCTGCAAAACCTGCCTGTCTCAGGGTCTAGGTTAAGGTTTCTTATCATACCACTAGAGCAGGCTAAGGGCTTTGGGAGCTGCTCAGGTACCTAGACACAAGCTCTGGTGCCTGCCTTTTCCTGGAAGCTGTGGTCCTTCCAGTAGAGGTTGATGGACAGAAGACCTGTTTGCCTTTACAACTCAAGGGCTTGTTGCTTAGAACTGTAACATCAGCAGTCTCAATTTCAATTATTACATCAGGCTGGGAGCTGCATCAGGACACTGCTGCAGGATGCCTCTGGGGAGAGGTTTGCTGCTCCAAGTTGTGATGGCAGTAACTGCCTCTGCCACCACGGTTACCTTCAACAGGGAACTCAAACCAGTCCTGTCACCCACAGCTGCCCCAGGGCTGTGGGGTTGCTGGCATCTTCTCATGCTGCTATAGAAGTTGGAGGTCTCCCAGACCCTGGAGATCATATTCATACATTGATGCTTTTTGAGGCATACAAGAAGAAAGTTGAATAAAGTTTGCAGGTTATGGAGCCGTGTTTCCCTTCAGCTCCATAGGTGACAACTGAAGATGGCTCCCCTTCTTGCAGCCAAGCAGGCATCCCCAAGGGAGAGCTTTATTACAGTGTCTCATCATTTAGGTTTCATCTAGCCCTACCAAACCCACAGAGGATGTGCAGACAGACTCCTTTCAGCCCCTCTTTGCCATTACCAGTGTCAATCCCAGTGCACAGGTTAGAGCCCTCCCATCTCTGCCTAAAGGCTTAAAATATGGGCCAAATATGATAGATTTGGAGACAGTTGCTTAGCAAAGGAAGTACTGCAGCAGATTCACTACACTATGGGCTCATACCTAAGTATTGCAAAAGTCATGGGTTTCCAAAAGGGACTTGTCATGAAATATGAGTACTGTGTCCAGTTCTGGGCCCTTCAGATTAAGAAGGACATTGAGACTCTTGAACGTGTCCAGAGAAGGGCAATGAGGGTGGGGAGAGGTCTCCAGCACAAGCCCTGTGAGGAGAGGCTGAGGGAGCTGGGGTTGTTTAGCCTGGAGAAGAGGAGGCTCAGGGGAGACCTTATTGCTCTCTGCAACTACCTGAAGGGAGGTTGTAGACAGGAGGGGATTGGTCTCTTCTCCCAGGCAACCAGCACCAGAACAAGAGGACACAGTCTCAAGCTGCACCAGGGGAAGTTTAGGCTGGAGGTGAGGAGAAAGTTCTTCTCACAGAGAGTTGTTAGCCATTGGAATGTGCTGCCCAGGGAGGTGGTGGAGTCACTGTCCCTGAAGGTGGTCAAGAGAGGATTGGATGTGGCACTTGATGCCATGGTCTAGTAGTCATGAGGTCTGTGGTGACAGGTTGGACTTGATGATCTTTGAGGTCTTTTCCAAACTTTATGATTCTATGTTGTTAAGGAGCAGTATGGACTACAGAAACTTATGGCACCCTGGAGAGACAGATACAAAATGGAATTTCCTGAGGTCAGTGATGGCTACAGAAAGAACAGGGAGCTGGAAATACCCAGCACAACTGGAAGAGATCTGGGATGGAGAAGAGGCAGAAATAAAGGACCCCAAATACTACAAGTTCTACTCCTTTGCTTCCTTTCTAGGGCAATCCTCCTTACAACCTGTGCAACTCAAGAGACAAGCTCCTTGTGATGGATGTGGGTGATTTTAGCATTAGATTTATGGCCTGTTTTACAGGAATGTGAGACTGGAGACCTAGATTCTCGTGTCTTGGCTCTGCTATCAATTTCTTGACTAACCTTAGTGAGTTGTACAGACCCACCTTGTCAAGTGTGACAGGCTGAGGTTTGGTGCACAATCCCACAATCAGCCTGGGAAGTCGACCTTAATTCTGTAAGCCTTCGTTTCCTAAACTGTTGCTAACAGCATTATCCTTCTGCAAGGTCCTATCAGGGGTTGGTTTATTCATGCTCACAAAGGACAACAAACTCAGGGACAGAGGAGGTATGGAAAAGTCAGCCAGATAAAATCATGCTCTGAAAAACTGCATCACCTCTTCAGCAAGCGGAGCTGTACTGGAGGGGGCTGAGGAAACTTGTTCCCACTGCCTCACTTCAATCCTTCACTCCCCTCCACCCCTAAAGAGACCTCCTGACCAGAAGGGAGACTAAATTGATACTGAAGAAGAGGAAACATCAACCTCACAGGATTATCTAGGACTACCCCAAATAAACCCAGAGAAAAAAGGCTCATAAGTAATTGGTATTCATGCAGCATATGTCATCTGATCATCTTGGGGCAGCTTACAAGGTCTGGCTAGGACATAGCAGGCCCAGGCATTTCTGAAGAACAGACTAAGTTAGATGACTAAATATGGTCATTTTTTATGAACTTGGAGCACCCATTTTGGAGTGCTTGGGCCAGGACTGATTCCTTTTGAGACCTAGGCCTTTGATCTCACTGCTAGACAAAATAACTAAAGGAACTGAAATACAATTGAGTTTCTTTCCAGCTTAAAAAAAATTAAAGGATATCTTTTTTGGACTCCTCTGATAAAAGGTTATGTAGAAAAACAAAGTGGTGCCCTGAGCTTATTCCATCAGCTCTCTTCTTTTAAGCTCACATGTGAAGCTGCTCAGATCATTTATTGGGAGAGAGAAAAGTTGGAAGCATCAGACAAGCCCATGGGGGATGCTTGACTTCAAATCAGGCACATTTCCCTCTAAGGACCATAACCTAAAATGCTCTTTCCATATTGAATGCCCCAGATGAGGGATTTTATTTTGAAAGGGGAAAGAAAGTTTTCTTGTTGCTCACACAGATTTGGTGGTTTGGCTGGTGCTTCATTGGTCTTGACCTTGAACTCACTAGCCTTCTGGATGGCTCCACTTTAGTGACAAAGAAGATCTGCCTCTTTCACCCAGGAAACTTCATGGCTTGAGCAGAAGGGAGAAGAGCTCCATGTCACAAGGCTGGGGAAGGATTTGTTTGGCTCCTGCTAGCTTCTGCCTTCCAGTCTGAGGTCTCAGCACTGGGTCAGGATAGTCTAGGGATACTTCTGATCCTCCTCAGGGAGGAAAGAGAGTGGCAGAGTGGTTGAGGGGGTTTCCTGCAAGTCCAGTGATGCCAAATAGTGCCTCATTTGGATTTTATGCTATAAACTGAAGCAGAATAGAAGAGAAGCAGAATAGAATTAACCAGGTTGGAAAAGACCTCAGAGATCATCAAGTCCAACCCATCATCCAACTCCATCTGATCAACTAAACCATGGCACCAAGTGCCTCATCCAGTCTCTTCTTAAATACCTCCAGTGATGGTGGCTCCACCACCTCCCTGGGCAGCACATTCCAATGGCCAATCACTCTTTCTGTGAAGAACTTCTTCCTAACATCCAGCCTAAACCTCCCCTTGCACTGCTTGAGACTGTGTCCTCTTGTTCTGGTGCTGCTTGCCTGGGAGAAGAGACCAACCCCCACCTGGCTACAACCTCCCTTCAGGTAGTTGTACACAGCAGTAAGGTCTCCTCTGAGCCTCCTCTTCTAACTGTCACAAGCAGATATAATATAGTAACTTCCATCACCTAGGTTCTTCAAGTAGGCTGCATCACTTGCAAGGGCTAAAACAGTCACCTCTAGGTGTTTCAGCAGCAAATATTGATACCTACAGAGCAATGACTGAGTGGGGCCTCTAAAGTTTCCAGTGCTCTAACCTTGTCTCTTTGCTTAAGCTAGCTTTGCATCCTCTGACCATAAACTAGTCAAAAGCCAGTGCCTGGAAGTTTAGTGAAACATCAATATTTGACTAAAAAGGACGCTGGTCTTCTCCTTCACACTCATTTTCTATCATGAGGCATCTCCCTCCACTATGTCTTTTTCTCTTACTTCCCTTTACTCCCCTTCAGCCTGAGATCCTGATGAGGCAGGAAAGGGAAAGACTGGATTTCCTCGTCACTGACCCAGTTAAAATGACTATTTTGGTGACACTCCCAGCCACAGATAGGCTAGCAGCACCAAGTCAAACACAGTGTGACCACACAGTCTGTGAGCCCTGAGGTGGCTTTGAAAAACCTCTGGAGCAAGCATAGCCCACTCCTTGCCTTTCATATAGTGTTCCTTCATTTCCCATTTCGGTCTGTGGGAATACATTTGTTATTAATCACTGCCTCACAGATTAATGCAGTGCTTTCTAACAGTTAAACCAGATATTCCATCCTAGCAACTCAAATTAATATTTGTTATAATAATCTATTTAAGATGATGTCTGGCCAGCAGTGTGGTCTGGCTGGCAGCACTCTGCTCTCCCAGGCGGACATTTTCATTTGGTTTGTTCCACATTTTCTTCCTCTGCTCTTGTTTCATATCATGCCCCAAAATCTCCCAGTCAAGCTGCTTTCCCCAGCAATGGTTCCCCTTGCATTCATTCCATGTAGGTCAAAGCACTTTTCTTTTTTTCATTGCTTGTCTTAATTGCTTTGGACAACTGGCTCAACCAAAACTAAATGTTTTTTGAGGAGCTTAATTTTGTGGCTCTTTAAGGTTCAAATTCAGATAAATATTTTGAGTACAAAACACTCTCCTGTGCTTGAAACTTTCATGTGTTCCTCCACAGGAAGGTGCTGCCTGCGGAATATTTTGCCCCTTTAGAGATGCACTAAGATCAAAAAGCCTACTAAGATCTAGTCCACTTTACCAGGGCCCTAAGAGGATGTGAGGAGGGATCTGTGGAGTTAGTTTCTTGCTAAATGCAACATAAAAACTCCTTATGCTTGGGAGAGACTCTTCAAAACCTACACTGGAGCTGCAAACTAGCAGTTGTACTGTAAGTAGAGTCTGCAACAGAGACACTAAAGAGCAGAGAAAACCTTTCCTCATCTACTCCAAAAACGTCTGCAAGTTTTGGCACTTATGGCTTGTTTGTGGCAAATACAACTACCTGAAGGGAGGTTGTAGCCAGGTGGGGGGTGGTCTCTTCTCCCAGGCAACCAGCATCAGAACAAGAGGACACAGTCTCAAGCTGTGCCAGGGGAAGCTTAGGCTCAAAGTGAAGAGAAAGTTCTTCACAGAGAGCTGTTGGAATGTGCTGCCCAGGGAGGTGGTGGAGTCACCGTCCCTGGAGGTGTTCAAAAAAGGGATTGGATGTGGCACTTGGTGCCATGGTTTAGTAGTCATGAGGTGTTGGGTGACAGGTTGGACTTGATGATCTTTGAGGTCTTTTCCAGCCTTATTGATTCTATGATTCTATATCTTACCACAGAGAAGTCACTTAAGGCTGATGATAAATTTGTATTGGAAATGTTCTTTTCTACTTGAGGCAACACTTCTCTTATGGTGACATCTTGTCATCTCAGAGTTTAGTTAGAAAAAGAGGAAGGAAAATGAAGAAAAATTATCTTTGACACAGAAGCCAAATCTAGACTAGGAAATTTCACTCCATGAGTGTGAACAGCTACTGGAAAGTCTTAGCAGCCACAGAGCCAAATGAGAAATTAACCTTTAAACTGACCAGCCTTTAACAGTTTCTGTGCATTCATGAAAATCTGCCTCTAACAAAAATGAGTAGTCCATAATTCATATGCCAGACAAGCTATTCTCTTCTAAAGGTTAGAAAGAAGAACTATCATCTAGAAATAAGCTGTTACACCTGTACCCACTTGTAGATACATAGAAGAGCTACAGATGATGCTGTGCTGTAAGAAAAATGGAGAGAGCCAACCAGATATTGTTGGCAGGTTGGCAGATCACTAAACACAGAACACCTTTTCTAGTACATGACCAGATTTTACACAAAGGAGACACCTTCAAGCACGTGAAATCCCTTTTCATGTACAGTATTTATTCAGGACGGAGCAATTTTGTTACTCTGTATTTACATATCAGCTCACTCCTGAAAAGGAAGAGTTTTCAACTAATGTTTGCAGAAATCTATTGCAGCTAAACTTGCTCAGAACAAAAGAGACGAGACGAGACGAGACGAGACGAGACGAGACGAGAAGAGAAGAGAAGAGAAAAGAAGAGAAGAGAAGAGAAGAGAAGAGAAGAGAAGAGAAGAGAAGAGAAGAGAAGAGAAGAGAAGAGAAGAGAAGAGAAGAGAAGAGAAGAGAAGAGAAGAGAAGTAACCAAGTTGGAAAAGACCTTTGAAATCATTGAGTCCAACCTATCATCCAACACCATCTAATTAACTGAGCCATGGCACCAAGCACCCCATCCAGTCTCTTCCTAAACACCTCCAGTGATGGTGACTCCATCACCTTCCTGGGAAACCCATTCTAATGGTCGATCACTCTTTCTGTGAAGAATTTCTTCCTAACATCCAGACTAAATCTTCCCTGATGCAGCTTGAGACTGTGTCCTCTTGTTCTGGTGCTGGTTGTCTGGGAGAAGAGACCAACCCCCACCTGGCTACAGCCTCCTGTCAGGTAGTTGTAGAGAGCAGTAAGGTCTCCCCTAAGCCTCCTCTTCTTCAGGCTAAGCAACCCCAGCTCCCTCAGCCTCTCCTCACAGGGCTGTGCTCCAAACCCCTCCCCAGCTTTGTTGCCCTTCTCTGGACACCTTCCAGCAACTCAACATCTTTCCTAAACTGAGGGGCCCAGAACTGGACACAGGACTCAAGGTGTGGCCTAACCAGTGCTGAGTACAGGGCAGAATGGCTTCCCTGCTCCAGCTGGCCACACTGTTCCTGATCCAGGCCAGGATGCCATTGGCCTTCTTAGCCACCTGGGCACATTGCTGATCCGTGTTCAACCTACTATCGACCAGTACTGCCAGGTCCCTTTCTGCCTGGCCGCTCTCCAGCCACTCTGACCCCAGCCTGTAGCACTGCATGGGGTTATTGTGGCCAATGTGTAGAACCCTTACCACATTTACTTTAAAAGCTCTTTTTCTCAATGACTTTGGTGTGAAAAGAGTATGCTCCACTGCTGTGTTTTCCCCGTTGTTGTTTATCTTGTAAAGCAGATGGTCCTTTACAGATTATCTCATTATTTGACTCCGAGGCAGAGTATTTTAACTCCCCTTAGGACTTATTGTAACTCCTCTTCTAACAGACCCTTCCCTTGACTTCACTCCCACTCTCACCATCTTTAGATGGTTTCCAGAAAGGTTAGAATGGAGATTTACAAAATAAAAGTGGTATAAGATTTTCATTCTGCATCACTAGATGGCAATTCCTAATTATTAGTGGGGCCAAGATGCATAGAGCATTGACCAAGCTCATAAAAACAAACAAACCAACCAACCCCATAAAGAGTATTTATGGGAAAGGGGGAGAATAAGCAAAGTTAAGTTCTTTCCTGAAAAATCAAAGGTCTGCATTTCAGTGCTTTAGTTTGTTTTAATAAATATTTTGGAGAGAAAAAAAAAATGAGAGCAAATGTTTCCAGTCTTTTGCATGAACATCAAAAAGATCCAGTATTTGTTAAAATCACCTCAAACACTAAGGTCTTGCAGGTCCCATTGAAGATCATGGGAACTGCCAGCCTTTCCAGGACTAGACCCTCTAAATGTTAGCTTGCTGTAACTGACTTCACATACAGCCAACTCCAGACTCTTTATCCAGGTTTTACTCAGCCTTTACTCAATCAAAGCTCCCACTTAGGGGCACTAAATAAGGACTTTAGGAACTGGCCCAATGGATAGGTTCCACAGCATGCAAGACAACTATTATTAAGCGTGGGCATTAGTCAGCAATAAGCCCTCCTCCACCTCTTAAACTTTTGGTGTTCCCACAAGGGAAGCTATTGAAAGCCTTTGCTTTGTAAGTTCAATTCCCTTTGCTGGCTTATAACACAGCTGCTATATATTATCTTATACATTTGACCACAAAGGTGCATTCTATAGGCAGGATTCATCCACTCCTGCCATCCCTTTTTATTCATTCACTGCTTTTCAGTGTAATGTTTGGGGACCCTGTTCTCAGCCACTTGTACATTTCAGCACTTGAAACACACCAAGAGGGACAATCGCTTGACTGATATCTCCATCTTAGTATCTATACCCGTCTCTCTGTTTCTCTAGCTTTCTACCCAAGCCATTGTGTGTGCCAATTGTGCTATCATAAAGCAGAGTGTTGGGCTGTTTTGTGATGATGAAGAACCATGCAATCACAAGCTTTATTGCATACCATCCCATCCAGTGACCCCTGTTCTTATCATGAGAGCCCATTCAAGGGGAAATTACACCAGACTTCAACGGGGAAAGTGTCCCTCTGTTTCCAGGCTATTCAGGACAAAAGGTGAGAACCACAGAACAAGCCTCTTCTGCTTTAATTGTGAAATGTTTCAAGCAATTGGGGAGGGGGGGGTGGAGGAGGTGGGGAGAGGGGTTAAGGGGGATGGGGAGGGAGGAAAAAAACAAAAAAAGAAAAACTCTATTGAGATCAGGTGGTCCCATTTCCCAGAGATAAACAAGTTCAATAATATACTGGTCAACAGAGTTACCCTATCCTCAACAGGCTTTTGTTTTTTGAAAGAGGACTAAAATAACCACTTGGAAATGTTAAACCAAGGCATGGCATTTTAATATGAAAATGGAGGCCTAGTATATTTTTGGTCCCTCTGACAACGATTGCCCTCAATTAGATCACTTATACTCAGCAAATTGCTTGCTGCGAGGGGTTCGTGATCATAAAAATAATTCATACAAGGCAAGCTGCTTTCAAACCTGGGCTTTTTTTGGGTGGTTGTTGGTTGGTTTTTTTCCCCCCTTCTTTTGCAGTCCTTGTTGGTTTATTCTCTGCTTTTTGCTTATTGCCATAGTAACGACAAGTGCATATTTTGGCTCGCCTCCAAAATAATATTCAAGAATGTTCTTTTCCCCTGTTTTTTAAGAGGAATCATTATGAATATTTGAATTATATTTTCCAATTAGGTGAACTGAAGTGTTTTCCAGCAACTCTGGGGTGATTTTTTTTCCCACCCCCATTTATAGAAAATGTGAAATTTTTATTACACCAAGGACTTTCAAGACAATAGCTACAGAGGCTGTTTTTCAGTGCTGTTTGTAATATCTAATTCAGAGCTAATTTTTAATGGACAGGGTTCCATGGGGATTTGTTTGCAAATTTCATCAACTTGAGTTCCTGCTTCATTTGCTGAAATGCAGTACTTGGAACTGACCCAGTGAGCGGGGAATGCTCTTGTTCCTTTTAAAACAATGAATTGTGACTGGTTATCACAAATAAAATGCTTGATTCTCCACACATTTAGAGCACACATTTTGTGTCTTGGATGAACTGTTGAGTTAAATTCGCTGCTGACACAGCTTAAACAAACAGGGACATTTTAGTTTAAGCCTTATGTTTCTTCAGAAGCCAGTAGGATGTGCTCAGTTCAGAGCAAAACCAATTTCATGAGGAAATGCTTTTGTGATGGACAGATTTTTGTGCTTAGCTGTCTTCATGGAAAAGCATAGCTTAATAAATCTCAGTACCTTCTCTCTATTCCACAAAGAATGGTCATTACAACACATTTAGAGCCTCCAATGGTATCACTGTCTTGGTCCTTTTTCTAGTCTAATTTTATACTTTTCTCCTCTCACATGTTCTTTTATATTTGCCCTGGAAATACACTCTTCAGCCCAGGTCCCAAGTGGATGAAAGCAAATCCCAACTCGCCAAACCCTTTCACTCTCCTTCAGCAGTAAAGCACCTGTCACTTGAGAAGGAATCCAAAGCACTCAAAGTATTAAGAGATTGCTTGAGAAGTGCTTGATATGTTCATGTCTCTGGACTGCTCTCCAAAATACATTCTGTTGGGGTTTTCCTAGTGGACAGCAGTAGCCATTTCAGGTAAACTGAATAAACACAAACTAGAAGAAGGCATTTTTAAGCCCAGGAGATCATTTTAGCACTGCCTGCTTCTGGTGACTCTGCTGTTCTAGACACCTAGAACTTTTTAGCACCCGACTCGTTAGAGTTAGATAATGGTTGGACCAACCATCTTGAAGGCCTTTTCCAACTGAAAAGCTTTTATGATTCTATGACTTGCTGGTCAACAGAAATCAACATGTACAAACCCTCCAAGGCATAAATGTTAAGGCTTACTGCAAAATCAAGATGTATTTTCCACCTCTAACAGCTCAAACACACTCAACTTGAACTCAGACAAGACTCCTGTACAATATGGGTGGTAGGTGGAAAAGGTACTGAAACTTCTGAAGTGTCATCCTGACCCTTTCAACTTCCCTTCCAGTTTTGGCCTCAATTTTGGATTGAATCAGCCTAAAAAAAAAGGCCTTTGAATCTCTGAAAAGCCATATCTACACATCATGCTTTGTGCCTTGTCAAAGCATCTTGTCTCAGGAAACCGCTAAGACAAAGCGTAACACATCTCAGCACCATAAAGCATCACTTACATGGCACTGCAGGAAGGAGCAGGAGAGGAGGAGGGAGATGCAGTGGTTTACAATGTCAAAGAGCAATGGGCTTTTTGCAAGCAAAGGTGAAGGTGAATGTCTCAGCCTGCCTAGATCCTCCAATTTCACACTAAAGCAGATTGGACCTACAGGCTCCGTTCTGCAGAGTTTCAGGCTAAGCAGGCAAACGGTGCTATATCCATCCTTTCTTTCATTGCAGCATGAAACAAGCAATTCAAAAACCCCAGCCTGCTCAGACATGTTTGATCAGAAAGCACTTAAGCTTCACAGAAGGAATCCACAGCTTTTGATATTACATTAATACACTAATATCTTAATCCTTTACCAGTGACAGACTACACATTTAAATCCCTAATGGGACCTGGTTTCCAAATTACATTATTTAATGTTTATTCAATGAATAATCCAAATAGTATTTAACACCACTAAAGAAAAAACACACACACCCCCTGGGCGGATTGTCTGCTTTTCCTTTGCTTCATAATTACCCAACCAAGGGCCCTATTAAATAACTCCATTTTTTATGATCTTACATTGAAATGAACCCTCTATTTGAACATTTCACAGAAGAAACACTTCAGGCAGACACACACGCTGTAAAAATCCAGCTCCATGTCAAAAACTTTCCACTGATCAAGACTGTTTTGATCCATTTGGGGACCCCTCTAGCCAGATGTACTTAATAGTGAAGGGCCCTGTCCGTTCTGGAAAGATGAAAAACCTAAACACCAGAGGGGCATCAAAGAAATAGGAATGCCTCATCAGTGAAATCTCTGCATGTGGAAGAGGGGAAAGTTAATTGCTTGTAATGTTATTATATAATTAGGACACTTTCAGTAGGATTTGTGCCACCCATATGTGGACGTAGCTGGTGGGGCTCTAGTCACCCAAGCTCCCTTGTTTTGTAGTAGCAAGTCTCTGCCCCTTCCCTGTTGCGGGAGCGTGGGCAGCCATGAGGCTAAGGGAGGTCTCCAAGTGCTAGGGCTAGTGTTGAATGGCATGAAACCATGCAGCTCTCTTCCACAACAGCATGTTCTGGTGCTTCCTTGCCTGATCCCCATGGTACTCCCCTTCAAGCCCCATCCAGCAGCATCCTGTTCCTGTGGACTCACAGGGGTGGAATAACTCATTCATTCCTTTAGGAAAGTTAGTCCTGTGCAAAGTCACTTTTTTTTTTTCCCTAGGAAAAGGTGCTTGGTTTCTCTAACAAACAGAACACAACCTATTCATGGCCAAAGATGAGCCACTTCGATTTCTAAGACATAAAGTATCCTCTTGTCCCCACATACACCTTGAGTAGAGGAAATCACCAGAGATGTTTAGACTCGAAGTGAGGAGAAAGTTCTTCACTGAGCGAGTCGTTTGTCATTGGAATGGGCTGCCCAGGGAGGTGGTGGAGTCACCATCTCTGGAGGTGTTCAAGAGGAGATTGGACGTGGCACTTGGTGCCATGGTCTAGTCATGAGGTCTGTGGAGACAGGTTGGACTCGATGATCCTTGGGGTCTCTTCCAACCTTAGTTATACTGTGATACTGTGATGTATGGTATCTGCAACAGCAAACGCTCCCATTGAGGTCCCCACATTTTCAGGCCTATCCTTCAAACCTTTAAATAAAGGCTAGGCTTCTTTCTTCTTTCATTGAACATCTCTGACTGAAACCTGAAGCCTTTGGTATGTAAATTAGTTTGAGCAGATCCTGAGGTTGTGAGTTAAAAAGTGTGTGTGGAAGTGGAGTGAATTTGGGGACATGAAGGAAAGGTAGATTTGTCTCTTTTGGGACTGAAGAACAATCTGGGGACTCATTTGCAGCCCTAACAAAACCAAGGCTTTTCAAGGAGGCATTCTTGGCTAAGAGCTGGTTTATATTTGTCACAAGTAGCCAATGGTCCAGAATTTAACTGTTTCAATCTGCATAGTTAAAAAAAAGTACCCAGAACAATTCCAGAGACACGTGTTTTGACATCAGAGCTCCTAGTAAGCTGTCAACGTTTCCATTAAAGAACCCTGCTTGCAAAGCTGGACATACTGACAACTTCAAGAGCATATGGCTTACAACAGAAGGCAGATATATTACTACCAGTTTGGATATAAATGGAAAGACTCGGGGATGCATGAAGTCCCATAGGCAGCTCCTAGTAAACTATCAGCTTTTGCAGTGTGAAGTTCAGTATTATCTCCTGCTGTTTCAGATCATGACTATCCTAGAAGATAATGCAGTATGGGGTGGCCCAGCAAAATCCTAAATGCACTGGAGAGGGATGGGGCTGATCCTCCCCTATAAATTTCCATCCAGATTGGGAATGAAGGGTCACTGGAAGACTGCCCACCCCTCACACCAGCACAGGGGTTTTTGGAGGGACACTGCTTTAAAGACTGCATCATAAGTGCATAGCACCTAGAAAGTGCCAAACAGTTGCTCTCAGCCTGAGACATTCCTACCTTAATAATGCAAGGGGATTTTGTTCCTAGCAGTGTCATTTGTGTTTTTATGGTGTAACTGGATGGAAAAATTACAGACCTTTTCTGCAGACTGAGGCAAGCATCCCCAAAACTCATACTTTTGAAAGGATTTGTGTAGTAGTGGTTTTTGGACTGCTGACCATAGGGGATACCACCAGAAGCAAAGAAAAGAAGAAATAGCACCTGATGCCTTTCCTTGTAGAACAGGGAACTACAGTTACTAATGAGATATATGAGGTGACTTTTATACAGACCACACTGTAACAAAGTCTTTCATAATCACTGGTGGATTTCATCCTACCCTTATATGAGGCAGTGAATATTTACCCTTAACTCCAGCGCTGATGAAACAACTTCCCCAAGGACTCCCAAGTGGGGCTGGGAACCAGCCCTGAATCTCCTATATCCCGGTCCAACTCTCCTTGCTTTAAGCAGCATGATGCTTTGGTGAGTGGTTGTATGGACATTACAAAAGAAAAAGAGAAGCCAAAATGCACTGCACAGCCTGAAACCTGAATTTACCGGCAGGGTCAGGGAGCTATTTTACTTGCTACCACTGTGAACTCCAGGAATGGAATCAATTAGTATTAGTTTAAAGCATCATCTGTTTCAGTTTAACAGAAAGCTTCTGTTCAATGAAATACTGGGTTGGTAAATGAAAACTAAAAGTTGATCTGATTTTAGTAACTCCTAAGGTACTGTTTTAGGTGTGGCAAAGAGGTATATCATACATCTGCCACAAACATGTCTGACAGTATATTACTCTCTTTAATTCATGCCTTTGCAGGAGAACATCCTGCAAGTCATGCATAAGTGCAAATTACAAATCTAGCAAGATGTTTCACCACCAACTTTGCAGATGCGTGACAGCAGTTTCTTCAGCAGTGCTGTTAGGTGATAAACCAGCTACTTTTAAATGGATGTTTGCCCAGGTAATTAAAACCAGCTTTAAAATCACGATGGAAGAATTCCTTTCCAGCCATAACTTCACACAGAGAGAGAGAGATAAAATGTGAAATGAGAGTATGAGAGATAAACTCTATGTGGGGTTTTATTTTGTTGGTTTTATTTTTCCATGCATTCTGACAGGCTATGATAGGAGGATTCATTAGAGAGCTGCAAACTATGAGAATTTTCCAAGGCAAGGAACTCACTCCAAGCAATACTACATATTTTTTTTTCTCCCACAAAAAGTATTTAAAGTACTGTCATCCTTTCCAATTCAAAACAGCCCTAACACTTTTCAGTTTCTCAGAGGCATCATAAGCTTGCTCCTAATTTAAGCATCTTAACAGGTTAACAGCATGTGTTACTTTATAGGCAAAGCAGGAGCAATGTTACTGAAAACTGAATTAACTGTGATCACACCCACAGAAAAGTAAATCCATTGGCTGAAGTTGCACCTTTTGTTTCATACCCAGAATTAGGAGACTAGAAGTAAAGGACACTACAGGGACAATTCAGTTTAATGTCAGCATTCCATACTACTAAAATGCTTGAATTTCTGATGTCAATTTTTTTTCCCTGTGAATGCCCCTTCCCTTTTTAAATGCTGTTTTTATTTTTGTCTCTCTACTTCTTGAAGGAAAAAAAAAAAACAAAACAAAGCACATTTGAAAATAATCAGAGGGAAGTTTTTTTTCTCTCCTATCTCTGCTGCCATTTTAGAAATAGAGAGAATGAAAGGAAAACAAAAGGAGAAAGTGTAGAATACTTTTAATACTCACATCCCACCAAAGGAAAACAACCCCAAACCTAAACAAACAATTATAGGTGTACAGAATCACCGAAGCACCAAGGTTGGAAGAGACCTCAAAGATCATCAAGTCCAACCTGTCACCACAGACCTCACGACTAAACCGTGGCACCAAGTGCCACGTCCAATCCCCTCTTGAAGACCTCCAGGGATGGGGACTCCACCACCTCCCTGGGCAGCACATTCCAATGGCTAACAACTCTCTCTGGGAAGAACTTTCTCCTCACCTCCAGCCTAAACTTCCCCTGGTGCAGCTTGAGACTGTGTCCTCTTGTTCTAGTGCTGGTTGCCTGGGAGAAGAGACCAACCCCTACCTGGCTACAAGCTCTCTTCAGGCAGTTGTAAACAGCAATAAGGTCTCCCCTGAGCCTCCACTTCTCCAGGCTAAACAATCCCAGCTCCTTCAGCCTCTCCTCGCAGGGCTGTGCTCGAGGCCTCTCCCCAGCCTCATTGCCCTTCTCTGGACACATTCAAGTGTCTCAATGTCCTTTTTAAATTACATCACTATTTTACAAGCAAGTATTCAAGGCTTGGTTAGTTCCCCCAGGTACCTCAGCTGGGCCAAGGAAAGGACCAGAGAAAGAGTGTGGTGCAAGGTGAAACAGCTGTTGGGCTTCCTAGTTGGTGGAAAACGGCATTGTGGCACACAGCACAATACACTACAGCGAGGAAATGCAACAGTGGAAACTTGTAGATATATTTTTACATGGTGATAATGATTTTAGCATCTGCATAATGTACATGAGCCAGGGCCAGGATCCCTCTTCACTTAAATCACTTGAAGTCCTATTCTGCCTGAAAGTAATAATCTGTTTGCTTTTATTGCGGCTTTCTAAACTTTCCATTCCAATCTACTGGCAAAATGAAGTGACACAAGGACTGTCAAATACACTCTGCAAGGGTGGTGGGAGAGGGAAGAGAAAGATTTGGGCTCAGTGAGGCATGGCAGCAGAAGCATGTTTAAAATGTAAAGTCCAGGAGAAATGCATGGTCATTACTAGAGAGGAGTTCTTTGGAGCTTCAGAACGTCTCTAAGCCCACAAAACCGAGCCCAAAGCACAGCTACCAGCTTCCTGCTAAGTGTTTTCTAGGCCAGCATTAGACCTCACTGAAGGAAGACCACTTTATGCAGAGAGCTGAGACCTCCAGTGATGAAGTATTAAGAAGCTATTCCCTTTCCAGATGGTGTAACTGATGCTGATTAACCCAAATTATGTCATGCAGTGAACAGTATCAACCCATGCTGTGTGCACCATCTCAAATTGCAAGAGAACAATGGGGAGCGGAGAAGGAGACAATGAAGGCTGCAGGAGTCTGGTATGCAGCAGGGTCACAAGGTACAAAGCAGAACAGTAAAATAGATATTTTCAGCATGCATTTTCCTTTGCTGTGGATGTGCTTTGCTTCTGTGCTGTGGGAGAGAATGACATGGCATCCTACTGGATTAAACCTCTTACAAGGTAACAGGGAAATCAGAGACATGGTCTCACTTCTGTTATAGTTATTGCCTGTAACTATTCTTTTTAATAATTTTTTTAACAGATGTGGACCAAATCTAGCCTGGATCTGACCAACACCACACAAGACTGAGTCTGGATTGGAAGAAGTGAGGGTGTCTGCGCTTCATGTTGGCTCATCCATTTCGCCATTCCCTGAAATAACCTGATAGACCTTTTTTTTTTCTTGCTTATAACATGAGAAAGGCACTATTTTTTTATTACAAGGAGAGAGGTTTTCACAGTTCTCAGCAATTCCTGCAGAAAAAGAAATTTATTTCAAGTTTTTCCACACCCCTCCATCTGATTGGGTGGCTGGGGACAGAAAAAGGAAACAGAAATCTGTTTGAGATTAAAGACAGTCTGATTAAGGGTAAGGACATATGTATTCATGTATTCAGGTTGTTTATCATAGGATTATCTTCCACAGGGAAACAAACCTGAGAGATGGGAGGACAGAGGATAAATAAAATAAGACAAATTATCTGCTTGGACCTGGATCAAAATGACTGACATGTCTCACCTCTGCATACAATTGCTATTATTTTATTATTGTTTAAATATCCAATACATTTCATTGGAAAGCCTTCAAGTACTTAATTTCAACTTTAGTCCTGTAGGGACTACTTGGTCCATTAGCACTGAATAGGCAGTTGAGAGTACTAAATACATTGCTGATCAACAAAACCAGAGTGAAAACCACACTTGGTTTATTCCAGAAAAAAAAGCAAAACCAACAAACCAGCTCTTGATGCTTATCCTTTCAAAGGCCTTACTTTTAAAGGGTCTTACTGTCCTAGAGCAGACCTGATAAGCTGTGGCGGTTTAGGCTGGGTGCCTCCTGTTACTGCCACATAAGTTACACCTCCGGTGTCCCGAGTGTCCAACCCAATAAGGTGGACAGGGGAAATAGCGTATTTCATACCCATAATATCCTGTGCCCTATAAATCCATCTTCAAAGTCATTCTGTTCCTCTTTCTCCCCTCTCTGCTCCTGTGGGAGATGCTCCCTATCAGGTAACGGTGGGGGAGTATTTCAGGAGTATTTCAGGAACCCATGACAGAACAGCACAGAACTGAGGCATTCACAGCTCCCAACCCTGGCCATTAGGGAAGAAATCCTTTCCTTTGACTTACATGGCCCTGAATCACCCAGGATGTCAGCATAAATTTTAGCTTCTGCCAAGCCTGAAAAACAAAAGCTGATTTTAGATGTTCCTCATGTCTTGCACCAAATCAACACACAGACATCAGAGCTCTGCTTGTTGCGTTGCCGTAACCATAACACTGACCAAGTCTAAGTGAATCCATTTATCAGCATCTGATGACCTGTGCACCTGTGTTGGAGTTTGTAACAAAATCCTAAAACTAGCATCACTGGGCTTCGGGTTCTGGCAAAAAAAATGGCTCACAAAGTAGATTCTACCCTTCCTGAGACTTTCCCGGGGTGCAACTCACTAGAGAGATGGATGAATACTTATGCAAATCTATCTAGGTCAGCTTGACCTAAAGATTTCAGGAGATCAGGTTCCCCAAGAGGTGATCTCAGCCAAAATATGACTGACCATTATTTTTTCCCCTTAAAGACTCTATTTGCCATTTCATTAAGCAGTCACTGTGGTGCAACAGCTTCTCAGAGAACAAAGCAGCGCAGATTCTATGGACAAGAAGGGAAGTAAACAAAACCAAATAATTGAATGGGACTGTTTTAAATAACTCCCAAATAGTCCAAAGATCACAGAATTCATGCAAGAGGCTGAAGAAAGGGGGAGCTAATTTTCTCCAGAAAAATAAAGAATGATTTTGGTTCTTTTTTTATATATATATATATATATATATAAGGTCATTCTGCATACACAAGTAAACATTCATACTCCAAATATTCCTCTTCAAAAAGCAGGTGTGAAAGGGACACGATGGCAATGAGGCTGGAGCAATACCAGCCTAAAAATGGGATTCACACTTATGAAGACGTCGATTTGCTCCAAGCCCCACGTGCAGGCTTTCACTTTCCTTTCTTTCTCTCTCCTGGACTCTGACTGCTGTAGCTGTGAGCTAAGATCTTCCCGAGACAGACAAACAGTAGCAATGAAATAACTTGAGGACTAAAGAAACGTGAGGAATTGCCTCTGTCTGGCCTGTTAAAAAGTTACCAGCACCTCAGTGGCTAAGCAGCAGAAATGTCAGGTGTTAAAATATTTTGTTAAAGGAAATGAGAAAGGCAAAAAGAACCACCAGAGGCTGGGGACAAGGTCCAAGACAAGTCAGAGAGATTTTCACACACATATTGACACACCGGGCTACTTTCCATCAGACTCAAATAGCAAGAGAAAGTTTTTATTCTCCCTTTTAAGTATTTGTAATTTAAAACAAACCAAATCAACCAAACACGACAACAACAAGCCCCAAAACACCAAAACTGCAATAAAAATTTGAGCTGCCTGTTTCCAGTCTTCAGAAAATGCAAATCCAGAACAACTGACTTAGCAACATGGATTTGGCAGAACTGCTGACCTTTTGACCAAAACCACCTATATTATATAGCATGCAGCAAGAACATAAAAGAAGCCAGATTAAGAAACTGGAGACGTGGAGATTCCATCTCTTCCAAGGATTTGCACAAGGTAACTTCTGCACATATCCATCCAGATTCAATTTAATCTCTATATTCTGCATTCCTATTACAGGCAATTTTTAAGCTTCAATGTTAACACTGGTTAAAAATGAAGAAATTTAACCTTTTCCTTTCATTTTTTTTTTTCCCCTGAAAAAAAAACCCAAACCAAAAATAAACCTAACCCCCCAAAAAAAGGAGTAAAAAACCAAAGCAAAGCAAACAAAGAGACTGGATGGGGTGCTCAGTGCCATGGTTTAGTCGATTAGATAGCATTGGATGATAGGTTGGACTCGATGATCTCAAAGGTCTCTTCCAACCTGGTTGATTCCATTCTATTCTAAAAACCCTAACAAAACAAACAAAACCCTACAACAATAAAACACAACAAACAAAATAACAACAAAAATCAGGTCCTTTGAATATATTCTCTGAGGTATGATATGGCAGTTTAATATGTTCTAATTAAATCATACCTTCTATATTAATAGAGACACCCCCAGTTTTTTTAGGGTGACAGCAAATAGGAAAGGGTTTTCCATGCAGATGCAAAGTGTGGGGTGGGGGGAAGCAGAAAAGTTGTCTTCTCAGCCCATCATTGGCATTTCTAGGCTATAAAAAACCCCAAGAAATATGTTTTGCAACTAATATAGTACTAAAGTATTACTATAGCAATATTATATATATAATAATAATAATATATAGAATAATTAATGTAGTAATACTAAAGTACTACTATAATAATACAGATAATAATTAATGTAGTAATACTAAAGTATTACTGTAGTAACACAGCCCCGATGCAAGCAGATCTGGCAGGAAAAGTAGGGAGCAGAGCTGAGGCAGAAGTTTGTCAAAATATAACACAACTGGGAAAAAAATTCACATCCCAGGAAACTTGTCAAAGGGAGGACAGAAAGCACTGACTTGTTTTGAAAAAAACCACATCTTGGAAGACATTTGAGATTTCCCCAAGGGGCACAGCAAAGAAAAAGATGCTACTAAAGGAAGAAGATTCCAACTTTAACAGTTTCCAGAATATCTTTGTCTATAGATACAGGAACTACAAGGGGGAGAGCGGCTGCCTTGAGTGAGAAACCAAAGCAGCAAAAGTTGCTAAAGACATTTTAAAACCTTCAATTTAACAATTTTTTATCAAGATGCTTTGATATTTCTTTGGGGGAGGGGAAACTTTGCCTTTAAACTATATATTTCCTCATTAGATAACATGCAATACATATTGTTCAGTACACATACTGAGTGATTTAAGAATCCAAATTACAGTCAAATGCAACATTTTGTAATTGTTAATATTTCCAATTTCTGGGATAAAGCTAATTAAAAGAAAAATAAGCTAAAATAAAATAAGCTAAAATAAAATATGCTAAAACAAAATAAGCCAAAACAAAATAAGCTAAAACAAAATAAGCCAAAACAAAATCAGTGAAAACAAAATAAGCTCAAACAAAATAAGCCAAAACAAAATAAGCCAAAACAAAATAAGCCAAAACAAAATAAGCTCAAACAAAATAAGCCAAAACAAATAAGTCAAAACAAAATAAGCTAAACCAAAATAAGCCAAAATAAAATAAGCCAAAACAAAATAAGCTAAACCAAAATAATCTAAACCAAAATAAGTTAAATAAAATAAGCTAAAATAGCATAAGCTAAAATATCATAAGCTAAGCTAAAATATGCTAAAATAAAACAAGCTAAAAAGTGACAACTGGATTAAAAAGGGATTGTTAAACCTCCTTTAGGGAGAAACTTGAAAGTTGAGGACACCTTTTTTTCAGAAGCAGAATAAAGCCAGAGTTCCTGCTTGGTTTTCATTTTTGCTGGGCAGAAGAGCTGTCCTCTGCAGAGCACCAGGAGTCACAACTAGTTAGCATTCTGATAAAGCTGTCGTACTAAAAATCCAATCTCTTCCTGATATCTGAATCATTAAGGGGCCACCCAAAAAAGCAAACGAAAGCTCGACTTGACTTTCCGAGGATATTTCCTTTGCTCCTGGTGGTCTCTGCCATTCTTAGAGTCACATTTTTTTTTTTTTTTGCTAAGCAAACAAACTGGCATGAAAAGAAAAGCTTTTCTCATCCATGGATCGATTAGATTAGAACACATAAGATCCCTGTCACGACGCTGAAATCTACGGGGTAGGGGCTTTTGCTCTTGGCCGGCTAAGACTGCAGCTGATGAATTTGAGTACCAAAAAATAAAATGAGAAATTAAAGTCAATTAAACCTTCCTTCTCTTTCTCACCTGCCTAACATATATTCCATCACATAGTGAAGAATACAAATGCATACAGAGATAGAACTGTTTAAACCAAGCCTTGCTATCACATGGAATTTTCCCTAGAGATGCAGGACCTTTCCCATAAAAAAAGTCTAATTTCTCTTTAATTTCCTTTTATTTGTTTTCCTTGAATATAAATTAGTAGCATCAAAAAAAAAAAATAAAGTGCCTGCCATTAGGAATGTCTTTAATTTGACATTACTTTTTCCATCTGTATTCCTTCTATAGAAGTAAACCTCGACTCCAAGAAGGTTGGGTTGGGGTTTTTTTTTGGTAAGATTTACATGTTTATTTCATTTTGTTTAAGAACCTAATCGGTTCACAGTAAATTTGACCACACACACATACACAGTGATCCCAGCTGGTTGGATGTGGTGAGCCAAGCCAAAGGCAGAGTCAAAAATACAGCCCTGCTGATGAAAACTTGGCAAAATTATAAACAAGACCCTGAAAATTATAGCTTGGCATCGCATGCCGGCAACTGTGATGATAACACCGCTTAAAGGAAAACAAGCTAAAAGCAGCTCCCTGCTCCTCAGTGCTTAAAGGGTTAGGGTTAAGGGAAAACTTGCAATTAAATTCTGTTGATGTATGGATTTGCTCCTGATTTGGGCCAATGTTATGGTTTTCATAAGCAGGTCTGGTGATACTGTTCTTTCCTTGCAGGCAGGAGAACGACGTGAGTTAATATCTGAATGAACTCCTGCAGTGTCTTAACCCTCTTTTCCCTCTTTCTCTCTCTCTCTCCTTTTTTTTTTTCCCTTCCTTTTTCTTTTTTTCTTTTTGGCAGTTAATTCATTATCTTTTGCTGCTCCCTTCATTGCAAAGCCCAAAACAAACAAACCCGAGGGCTTGTTTGCAGCCTTCAAGGATGCTTTACATTTCACGGGAAAACACGGAGGAAAAGCTGAGGCTATGATCTTCAAAGCCATTCAAAACAAAACAAAACAACAATTTCGAAGACATTTCATCTGTCCTGGACTGTGCCACACTCTGTTTACCAAATACCAGAGCAGAATGAGAGGTCCTCAGTGAGAACACCCAGGACACCGGGACTGGGAGTCACTGGGAGCTGAGGGCTGATTCCCAGCCGTGATTCAGACATGCTGAAAGAGGAGCAGCCCTGGGGCTTGCCACTGGTCTGGGAAATTTTGCCTCTTTTCCTGGGGTTTTACATGGGAAAGGTGCTGTGCTACAAGTACCTGGCTCTCCCTCCTATCCTAGCAAAGACTTGGAGACTGATGCAGCAATGCACAGGGAGCCTGGACAAGGGCTGAGAAAGTTACCTGACTGTATTTCCTCAACCACTACCAGTAGTTTTAATGACACTGAAAGTCCAAAAGTAAAAGCCAAGAGAAATTAAGAGTGCCTCTCTTGGTTCAGGCAAGGAAATAGAGACAGAATGAGACAACCAGATTTGAAAATAAAATTAAAGAAAAACAATATTCTAAAAGTCTTCTTTTCTAAGCAATGCCCTCAAAAGCAGAGCCTGACTGCAGTGGGATAGACAAAACCACACCATTCATGTTTCTAAGCAGCCTGGACTTCCCACAGTACATGGGTGCTCTTAATGGGAGACCTGGATGAGAAAGGGCAAGATCACAGGGTGCAAAGATCAAATGCACTCGCGATCAGAGCGATATAATGACTCGAGGACACAGAGGCATTTTGTGCTGCTACAGCTCTGCTTGCTCTGCCTGTGAAGCTAATCACAAACCAAGCCGAGCTGCCCTATAAAGCTTGTTATCAAGACTTCACATCTGGCCTGCACATCTTAATTTAATGATGATATGGCAGCGTACACTCTGCACTGCACAGCACAAATTATCACGTCGCTTTCTGAGGATATAAATCTCACTTAACATTTCTTCCCCCTCAGGGAATTTTACAGGCCAGAGAGCAGGACAAAGATAGCCACCCGGATGTGCAAAAGGAGCTTCGCATGTGAATGGTGAGTCTCAAAAGCCTCTTCTCCCCAGTGTGGGCTACAGTTTTGCACACTAATATAAAGCCCTCACACCAGTGTATGTAGGCTGATGCAAAACCATGGAGCTTGATGTGTAGCAGCTGGGAATCATAGAATCAACAAGGTTGGAAAAGACCTCAAAGGTCATCAAGTCCAACCTGTCACCACAGACCTCATGACTACTGGACCATGGCACCAAATGCCACGTCCAAACCCCTCTTGAACACCTCCAGGGATGGTGACCACTTCCCTGGGCAGCACATTCCAATGGCTAACAACTCTCTCTGGGAAGAACTTCCTCCTCACCTTGAGCCTAAACTTCCCCTGGCGATTGTGACAGTCTGTTCTGTCCAGAGTCCCTCAAACCACTCACCTGTCACTTTGACTCCTGTTTCTCGGGGTTGTTTGGGGTTTCAGGGGATTTTTGCAATGTAAAAGGAAAAATTCTCACCAGTTTCTCTTTTCTGCATATGTCCTTCAGTTTAAGTGCTCCTCTCTGGGCAGCAGACATAGGTTAAGTGTGCGCCAGAGTCTGGTAGAGTCAACACTAAGATTCTCAGCCATCCCATAACAGTGACTTGGTCCTGACATCTTAATTTGGTGCTCACCCAAATTCTCAGGGAAATCAGTTTTCTGGCTAGGCAAGTTAAATCAATAAACAGGGAAGAAATTCCCAGTGCTGTAATGGGGACAGTGGTGTCCACAGACCCATTCTTTCTCCTAACTTCATTATTATGGGATGGAATGTTAAGGATCTGTCAGCATTTCTATTACAAACCTCAGTCTTTAGAGGTTTATAAATGCAGCCATTTAAACTAACACTGCATTAAAAAGTAGGTGAGTTGTCAGCAGTGGTGTTTCTGTTTTCCTTAAGACGGTTTAAAGACGTTTTAGCAGATTATTAGCCTTAGAGAGGTCAAAAATAATCAGAGGTGGTTTTTCAGCTACATTTTTGGCTACCTCTGGATAAATAATGGTTTAATTTGAAAAACGTTGAGTACATAATGTGAACTGTCTTTAAGCAACAACAACAAAGAAAGGAAAAGCCTCAGTTAATGGCCACAGTGTTTATGTTTCAGAAACAGCTCCTGCACATGTACAGCGAATGCTCAGCTTTGAAAACTTTCTCTGTGATGTGGGTAGTGGGGTACAACAATAGCTACATGGACAAGGCAGTTCTTTCCATGGCCTGAGCTCACTCCTCACAACCTCACATCACCCCAGTGGGACAATCCACCCCTAAATGGAGGCTGGCCCCAAACAAGACAGGGGTCTTAAGGAGGGGGTACAAGCCACCTAAGTGCCTTCTCCCTGCCCCATCACAGCCCAAACTCCAAACAGCCATGGTTGAACAGAATAAATTCTGACCCTCCTTCATAGCTCAGGATCAGTAGTGACCTGCTTCCAGTGGGTACTGACAGCATTGGCACCTCTCCACACATGAGGAAGCCCAATCCATGGGTGGGCTGAACAGAAAACAGAATGATAGACATTTAGATCTTCATCTAGGTGAGAATTTGGACCACCTCATTTTACATGAGCAAGAAGTGTACTCAGTCCATGATGAGAACAATTATGTTCTGTGGCCTGGCCTCTGCTGTGAACCTCAACCAGCTAAGGAGAATTCCTGGTCTGTGAAACTGAGAGGCTGGAGAGAGAGAGAGAGAAACTGCATCAAAATCTGCCTGTGTGCCATTAAATGCTGTTACCAGCAAAAAGTCAAAATGGTATTTTTTTCTCTTCTTCTACAAAGAAAATTGCAGGGTGATATTTTGTTACAGCAATTATTGTGCCTGAGATTGGCTTGCAATTATTTTAGTGAGTCTGTCTGACCTTCCAAAGTGAAATGACACGAAGAGAACAGCACAGCATCCATAGGCCCAAGTAACAGCCAGCTTAACAACTTCTAATTATTTTCCATCAACTCTTGATGTTCTTTACCTGATTGTTGCTTCAAAGTATTTCTGCAAAGAGAAGATGGCCTCAGCACTCTCTATTTATCTCCATGTCTTGGGGAAAGTTTTGGATTGCTTTCTCTGGGCAGAGAGTGGAGATTGCCTGTGCTGCCTGAAACATATTTTTAACTGAGCAATGGTTTGGTACTAAACTTGTTATACTAATCAAGCAAGACATTTTAAGATTTTTTTTGATACTTAATTGTGAATGTCTTTGCCAGAATATCTATTTCGAAGATGGTTCATGCATAGAAACTTAATGAAAATCATGTCTAGTTTCTTTAGAGTAATTGGGGCAATGTAACTTTTGGAGCGAGAGTCTCTTCTTCTGGAACAAATAACCAATTTCAGAGCTAGATAAAAATAAATTAATTCATTTATAGACAATGTATAGAGCCTGCTTCACCCACCCTTCCATTTGCAGAACCCATCACTGTGCAACGATGTGAAGAAGAGCAAGCACTACCATCTCCTGAAGACTTGTCCTGAGATTCTACCACTTCAGCCCCACCCCACCCTGCAAGCTGACCAGACCCACCCTGGAAAGGGTCAGATGATATTTCCTCCAGCATATTTCCTCCAGCATTAGCTCTATGCACATGTCAGGTGCTGCCCCAGATCTCCACTTCCGCTCTCTTTTTCTCTCCCATATCTTCTGTTTCTTCCATAATTTATTTCTTCTCTCTCTCTCTCTAGCCTGTTATATGTTTTAGAAACACAAAATCTACTCTAGCCTGCCAAGATTACATTACTACTTCTGTTTATTTATGTAGCTGTATTTCTGTGAGCCTGCAACCAAAAAGGCAACAAAAAGCAAAGCCTTAAATAGCCTGCCTGGCACTGATAAAAACAGGGTGCTGCCCCTCTCCAGCACTGAGGCCTCATCATGACTCAGCTCCAGAAGCTGTTTTCTAGCTTTGCTCTTCTCTCCTGTCTTCTTTCCATATGTACTTTTCTTTGTGACTGGGTTTTTCTTTCTCCTTCCAGAAAGCAGAATCAGACTCCAGCAATAACAGTAGCAGAAATAACCCAAATCTATCTTCATTAAAAGTTCTTTTCCCAGAAAAGGCAGTTGCATCAACTCTAACACCGCCCAGCCATGGTATGAAATGGGTTTCTTCATGACAATAGATCAGCATTAAGGAAAGTGATTCAAAAGTGAGAACCTTAATATTTTGCATTTCAGATGTCTTCCTGTCTTTTATCCCTCTTTCTGGAGTCAGAGATCTTTGTATTCAAGGCCCCAAGCATTATTTATAGCACTTTATGGAGACAGACCCATCAGCACTCAGGCTCTCCAGACCCCCTTCATCCGATTTTAGTTAGCACTGTACCGCACGCCCATGACATTTAGCAAATGAGGAACCAAGACAAGGAGGCACAAGACTGCTGCATCAAACTCAATCTGTATCCCCATTGCAAGACCAGAATTTGATCTTGTCGTTTCATTTCGTACTGATACACGGGGTCACTTTGTCACCCTCAGCCCAGGAGAACTGCGTTAACCCTGCAGCACGATGAGGCACTGATTGCACAAGACAAGAAAAATCACAGATTATAAACTCTGCAACAGGGGGACGAGTAAGGGCTCTCACACCTTCACCCTCAGACCGTAGAGGAGCACTCCACTTCTCCCTGTACCCCTACCCTCAGTCAGACCAAGGCACTACGTCAACCCCAGACCACAATCCACCACCAACCTTCTGTAAGCGGATACATTTGGTATTTAATACCACGGTAAATTAAAAAATGGCAGACCACATCAAGCTTTTATTCACGTTCAATAAAAGGGTTTCCTCAGCCATAAAAAAAGAAACAACAAATGGGCAAGAAGAGGGGGAAGAGGCCACCGCACGACAAATTCCTTCCTTACAGTCTAGAGAATTTGTGGGGGCGGGTTTAGGGGGGGGAAATTTGCCAGTTAATGAAATGTTGTGTGTGAATTACACATCAGGACTGGCCCCAAACGTGAACCAGACATGGTTTGGTGTGCTGGGATCCTTGCGCTGGCATAGCGCAGGATCACGTCCAGTTCTGCAAAGACTCGCATACAAGCTTATCTCCAAGGTTTAAGCTCCTCCTGCCTCCAGCTAAACAACACAGGACATGTGTAAGTATTCACATGTTGAAGGACTTAAGCTTTACAAAGAGTGCTTTGTTCTGCAAAGGTTGCCTACACTGGAAGAAATGCTCAAACAATAGAAAACAACAGAACTGTTTATCCTCTCGGTTAAAAAAAGATATGTGTGTGTCTAAATACTCTCTTCTTACAACACGCTTCAATTTTGCCCCACATTCTTTTTGATGTCCTGCATGCAGATGTTAATAACACACTTCTGTACCCAAAATTCACACACATCAGTGGAATTAAAATCCATTGACCTGAAGGCAATGGTGTGCCAGCCCTGGAAACCAGCTCTGCTGATCTTCCAAATTGAAACCAAAACTAATCTTAAAATGACTGCAGCAACAATGTTGTCTCTGTAACGACTCTGGCGTTAAACACCTTTATCACTGGCAAATAAACTGTCTGTATATTCTACATCCTTCTCACACTGCTCGCTGCCTCCCAAGACAGTACCAGGCATTCTGCTGAGAGCAAGATACACACAGCCCTCATCCCAAACTCCTTGAGACACAGGTTTTAAAACCCCAGAGAGATGGCGACAGACCTATGGATAAACTTCTGGGGAAAACAAAACAGCTCACGTCCAGATGGAAAGCAGTGTGTTTCTACACCCCAGCTGCCTAATCATTCATCTGTATCGCAGTGTATTTATCTGTCGCTCGCTCATAACAGTTTGTTTTATAATGCTTTTTTGTTTGGCTACAGTAGCCTTCCAGGCGTACTCAAGAACGAGAGCTGGGGTTTGCAGCGAGCACGGCTGCTGCGCACACGCATAGTCAAGTTCACTGCTTCACCTCCTGGCTGAAGCCCATGCAGGACAGTGCAGTGACCGCTGCGTGTGGTCACCCTTTTATCATCCCTATTTCTCTTTGCCACGGCACAGCAGATCTCTGTCGAGGTCTCATTGCATTAGCGTAGTTGTGGGGGTTTTAATACAGGTTGCCACAGCAGAACGAGTACATTTACCGCCGCGCTGCACAAACACCACGTCATGAGCTGAGCACGCTGAGGACTCCCACAACTTCCACACCACATACCTCCCATGCAGCCATCCTGATAAATACTTTGGGGGGTGGGGGGAGGGAAGAAAAAAAAGAGGGGGTGGGAACAGGATATTTTAATTGACTTGACACTGAATTCCACTCCCCGCATTGAATCAACTGAACATTAAATTCATGTGTCTATTATGGATGTGCAGATGTGTCAGGGTACACACGTTAAGTGTTTCCAGTTGCTCTCTGAGTTATTTTCTTGTTGAGTAAAAATAACGTGAAAGCCATTAAAGGAAAGACCAACAGAACTTGATAACAAGTTGCAACAAGCTATCTATGATTTTTGAATACTCAGATTTTTTGAACTTTTCAGCACTTCTTCCTAATATTCACTAGAGATGAAGCACTTCCTGGAGTAGAACTAAAGGCTTTGGGGGAGGTTGGTTTGCTGGAGTTTGTCTTTGTTGGGTTTTTTTGTTTGTTTGTTTTATTTTGTTGGGGGTTTTTTTTGGTTGTTGGTTGTTTGGAGTTTTTTTGGGGGGGGGGTTTGAGTGCTACTATGCTAGCTTGGGAAGGGGTTTTACAGAACAAGATGAAGGGGAAATGAAAAAATGATAATATTTGTTCTATTTTTGATAATGTTGGAGCAAAATATTGTTTTCAAATAAAGTGTTTTGGGGTGGGTTTTTTTCATCTTAAAATAACATCAAATTCAAATTCTGGTTTGTTGGGGGTTTTTTTATAAGAAACGGCAAAACAGTGAAAGGAAAGAACTCAAAATGCTTTAAACAAATTATTTTGGTTGACTGAATAAAGAAATATTTTTGGTCAGGTTTTTGGAACAGGTCAAATTAAGAGATTTTCATGATAAAATGCATAGGATCTCAGAAAACTGTCAGAAATGCTCACAGGACAGAGGTACCATGATGTGACCAGTTCTGTTCAAAAAAAATAGAGGGCTACATTCCCTTCTGGCCTCACCCTAGCAAAGCATAGAATCAAGAGAAATTTACCTTCCAGAAAGAAAATCATCATTTTTTTCTTATAGGTAGAGCATCCTCCAGACTGGATTGAATCACCAGGACACAGCAGAGGATGTGACCTCACCATTTTTAAACAATTCCCATCAAAATGCCAGCAGGAGCAAGAGAAGCTTCACGGCAGCAGAGACCTTCTCTGTTGTGGGGATTTGTGCAGACCAGGCTCTGTACTGGAATGAAGCAGCAAAGGCCACCAAAGTCCCTAAAGTCACTGCATTTATTTGCATTATGACTGGGATTTCTAAGCTCTTCCCCTCTTCCTTCTTTTTGTCTTTTTTTTTTTTTTTGTCTTTTTTTTTCTTTCCTTAAAATTATTATTAAAACTGCTGAGGAGGAGAATGTTGCTCTGCTGCCCATCCATCACTGGGGAGAGCGATGGAATCCATCACTGGGGAGGGCAATGGAGAGTGGCAGGAAGAGCAGCGGGGACATTCAAACATAGCACCCGGTCCAATCTATTGTTATCTAACTCACCCGTGGAAAATAGAGTCTGATATTTCCCTTGAATCCAAAATGATCTACCACAGCAATTTTCATTACTCCAAGAAAAAGAAAGCAAGAGAGAAGGGAGAGGAGGGGGGGGAGAAAAAAAAAAAGGGGGGAGAAAAAAAGACATTACTTCTCTGAATTACACGCCACTTTCATAATTCTCCCTGAAGTACCACACAGGGACTGTGTTGAAGGGAGGAAAATGAAAACAGCTGTGGAGGTTTTGGGTTACACTGCAGCTCCGTGCTGCCTTTGGCCCTTGCCCACCAGTGCAGTTTGTTCTAATCCTGGTCGTGAATGTCCGTATTTGTTACCACTCGCTAAGGCGAGTCTTCTGCCTCTTGGAATAATAAAAACTGTTGTGTGCTTATCTGCTAAGCTTCTTTGACAGTTGCAAAAAGTCATCAAGTCAACAACACGCCTGGCGCCCAGAGCTGTCATTCAAAGGGGCTGACCATGGCTGCTGGCTGGGACAGCAGCGCTGGTGGACAGGGCTTGTGTGTGGGCAGGGACGCTGGGGCCTGGGGAATTCGGTTCCCTCCCTATAGGTCTGGCATTGCCCTCATGCCCCACAGCTCCCCTTTCTTCTCTTTTTTTTCTTCTCTCTTTTTTTTTTTTTTCTTTTTCCCCTTTTCACTTCTGCTACATGTGCCTCAAAACAAAAGCAGTATCTCCATCAGCAAACCGGCTCCTAAAAATAGGTCACATCATTTTGGGGAGGAATTTTGGCTCCTGAGGCAGATTTTGATGAACACGAGGTGGCCTGCTTTCAGCAGGGTTGTGATTTAGGGCCACACAGCCCTCGTCTTCCTCACTCTTAACCCCAATGCACCAGCCAGGTCTCCCCCTCTGTCCTCTGCTCCCTTTTCAGGTCCACTTTGCTGCCATACTATTTCCTGCTGCAGGGCTCCTATTTTCTCCCTAATCCCTGACTTCCTCCACACTCTCCAAATAGTTCTCCTCTGCCTCAACTTTATTAACTTAAGCTGTTTATTCTCCTACCACTAGAAAGTAATTCTGTGCATTCCCTTTTCCTTCTCCCTGTGTCCCCCTTACCTCTATCCCCAACCTCTCTGCATGCTGAGAAACCATTTGCCCCTTTGGAGATGTGCATATATATATATACATATATTATTTTTTGTCCCCCAGTGCATTTGGGAGAGAAAAGTTGGGATGTGATGGGGGAGAAAAGTTGGGATGGGGTGGGAGAGTTCCTGGCAGCTCCCCACTGGAGGATTGTATCTGTTTTTAATTTAGGCAGTTAAAAATCACAGCCCCGCTGGAATCTGGAAGAGGAGCGCGTGTGCATCCCTGCGTGTGTGGTGGCAGAGGCGCGCACCGCGTGGGTCTGTCTGGAGACAGGGTGCCGTGTTTATTGTGTGTGTGCACGCGTGGTGGCTTTGCTCGGGCGGAAATGGCGCAGCGCTCGCGGCCCGCGTGCGGCCTGCGCCTGAGTTACGCCGGCGCGGGGCTGGCTGAGCCTGATGGTTCCATCCGTGTGGTAAAGTGAGAGAGAGAGAGGTTGACTGTGATAGCAATCAGCTCCACCACAGCAACCTGAAAACCACTCCTGGGAATCACAGAATCACCAAGGTTGGAAGAGGCCTCAAAGATCATCAAGTCCAACCTGCTACCACAGACCTCATGACTAAATCAGTTCACAGCCCAGCACCTCACAGGGAGATCAGAGGGCTGGATAACCTCTCCTTTGAAGACAGCTTGGAAGAATTGAGGCTCTTCAGCCTGGAGAAGAGAAGGCTCCAGGGAGACCTTATAAGTGGCATCTCAATATCTGAAAGGGAACGCTGGGGAAGGACTGTTTAGAAGGGCTTGTAGTGATAGGACAAATGGCAACTGCTTTAAATTGGAACAGGGTAGACTTCGGTTAGACATAAGAAGGAAGTTCTTCACAGTGAGAGTGATGAATTACTGCAATGGGTTGACCAGGGATGTGGTTGATGCCCCACCCCTGAAGACATCCAAAATCAGACTTGATGTGACCCTGGGCAGCCTGATCCATTTGGAGATGTCCCTGCTGACTGCAGGGCAGTTGGGCAAGATGACCTTTGAGAGTCCCTTCCAACCTAATGCAATCTGTGAATCCACAAGATGCAGATCAAAGAGCCAGAGCTCAGCCAAGAACATGGATTTAGAGCTCTGACCACCTGTGCTTAAGCAGTCCTGCATGGAGCAATAGTATCATGGTGCAGACCAGGGTTACATCTCTGAAAGGCTTACTAGGTAGGCAACACCAGGCTATGTGTCCAGTCAGGGCCCAGGAGAGACAGTAAAAAAGTGGTTTCTACTGACACATCTCTCCATAGAAGAAACACTGGAGAGCAGCCCCAAGCCTAAGGATCCCTACTTCCACATGCAGGACACACAAGTATCTATATATGAAAAGTAAGGTATGGGACTATATATGTGCCCATACCTATCTGCACAGCCTTCCATGGACATGTGCCTGGGACTATGGAAAGCACTGTGTTAAGATTCCAAGGTAGAATAGCGGGGGAGGCTCAGGTAATGCTTCTGCCTCTAGTTGAACTGCTGAAGGGTAGAGAGGCTCTGCAGAGGGACCTCAACAGGCTGGACAGATGGGCAGAATCCAACGGCATGAGATTGAACACATCCAAGTGCCGGGTTCTGCACATTGGCCACAGCAACCCCATGCAGAGCTACAGGCTGGGGTCAGAGTGGCTGGAGAGCAGCCAGGCAGAGAGGGACCTGGGGGTGCTGGTTGACGGTAGACTGAACATGAGCCTGCAGTGTGCCCAGGCAGCTAAGAGGGCCAATGGCATCCTGGCCTGCATCAGGAACAGTGTGGCCAGCAGGAGCAGGGAGGTCATTCTGCCCCTGTACACTGCACTGGTTAGGCCGCACCTCGAGTACTGTGTCCAGTTCTGGGCCCCTCAGTTTAGGAAGGATGTTGACTTGCTGGAACGAGTCCAGAGAAGAGCAACAAAGTTGGTGAGGGGTTTGGAACACAAGCCCTACGAGGAGAGGCTGAGGGAGCTGGGGTTGCTTAGCCTGGAGAAGAGGAGACTCAGGGGTGACCTTATTGCTCTCTACAACTACCTGAAGGGAGGTTGTAGACAGACGGATGTTGGTCTCTTCTCCCAGGCGGCCAGTACCAGAACAAGAGGACACAGTCTCAGGCTGCACCAGGGGAGGTTCAGGCTAGATGTTAGGAAAAAGTTCTATACAGGAAGAGTGATTGCCCATTGGAATGGGCTGCCTGGGGAGGTGGTGGAGTCGCCATCACTGGAGGTTTTCAGGAGGGGACTTGATGGGGTGCTTGGTGCCATGGGTTAGTTGTTTGGGTGGTGTTGGATTGGTTGATGGGTTGGATGCGATGATCTTGAAGGTCTCTTCCAATCTGGTTTATTCTATGTATGTATTCTATGTATGTATTCCTTCTGAAACCCAGCAGAAGTAACTTCACCCAGGAGCTCATACAAATTCCCCTGAAGAGTAATTGCAAACTGAAACAAATTGCACCAAGTGGTGGCCAGCATTTACACCAAGGACAGAGGCTATCAGACCAGATGGGAAGGTCCTCATCTCCACTCCACCCTTTTCCAGCTGGGAAAAGCCCTGTTTAAAGGGTAATGCAGTCAGAGTATATTTTTAGGAGTTGATTAACTGTGTGTCCATCAAAGGGGAGCCAAAATCACCATCTGCCCAGAGCTTCTCATGGCAGTGGGCATAGGCCAGCTCTTCACAGAAAGAACAGAATAGAATAAACCAGGCTGGAAGAGACCTTAAAGATCATCACGTCCAACCTATCACCCAACACCACCTAATCAACTAAACCATGGCACCAAGCACCCCATCAAGTCTCCTCCTAAACACCTCCAATGATGGCGACTCCACCACCTCCCCAGGTAACCCATTCCAATGAGCAATCACTCTCTCTATGAAGAATTTCTTCCTAACATCAAGTCTAAACCTCCCCAAAGAGTGATTTGCCATTAGAATGTGCTGCCCAGGGAGGTGGTGGAGTCACCATCCCTGGAGGTGTTTAAGAAGAGACTGGATGGGGTGCTTTGTGCCATGAATTAGTTGATTAGATGGTGTTGGATGATAGGTTGGACTTGATGATCTCGAAGGTCTTTTCCAACCTGGTTAATTCTATTCTATTCTATGAGCTTGCTCCCAGCACTTCACCATCCATCCAGTTAGAAAGTTTTCCCAAGGGGTACAAAGTTGGCTTTCCTCAGCCTAAGCTTGCTGCTCCAGATGTTACCCACAGCAGGTGGGGAGCAGGGATTATTTACTGGGCTGTCAGTCCTTTGGGATATTTGAGTAATATTCTCACGTCTCCCCTAGTCTCTATGCTACAGAGAGCACTTCATCTGTCCACTTCTCTTCATCCACCTCTGGAAGCCTCTGCTCCTTCTTGTTTTTCTCTGCACTCCCCAGTTGTTGAGAGAACAAATTCCCTGTAGCATTAACCAGTATTTTTTGCCTCTGCTTAATAATTGACCCAAGAGGAGATGTTCTTTTGAGACCCAAAAAAAAAAACCAACCCCAAAGAAACCAACAACACATTCCCTCCCTCCTTTTCCTCTTCCTCCAGAAAGAAAAACAAAATATTAATAAATAATCACACAAGTGATGAAAAATGGGCCATCTGTAAAGAACTGCAGACCCCAGGGGCAGCTCAGGATTGAACTCCCTATTTATACATGGGTTTACATTATTATTTACTGCAGTAATCAATGTAAAAACACTGCCTACCCTAGCAACCCCTGTGTCATATGGTGTGTATACATCACCTCTGGGAAGCAGGTCAGCTCTATAAAGAAAATCAGCCATGTTTAACGTGAAACTCTGTAGTTTTTACAATGTTTTAAAAAATGTTTTACAGCATGTAGAAATGCTTCCATAAAAGCAGACTTATTAATCCCAGTTTTAAGTTGTCTTTTAAAGAGTAGCTTTCTTGCACAAATATTTTCCCTGTCTCCCCTCACTGCTCCCTGCCCCCTCTTTTAAATAATGTTATAATAGAAGAGGAACCAGGTCCTCAGACAGAGAAGGTAGCTCAGCACCATTCATCTCCACAGACCTTCAATTTTCCCCCAGAGGACAGTGGGGAAAGATAATGGCTGCCCATCCCAGAGGATGTAACTCTCATGGGTGCTTTTGGCAATGGGGAATGTTATCTGCAGAATTTAGCACGTTTTCTTATGCTTATCCCAAGACTGAGAGTCTTTGCACCAATGGAAGGTTCTCAGCCAAGAACTTCTGGACATAATTCCCTACTTGGCTCTCACCTGGAGCCCCAGAATGGCTGCCCACCTTCTTCCATCCCTGGACTCACACTGTAGGGGTGAGCTTCCCACTGCAGTGTTAGAGGTACCATGTGTCTAACTGAGAAGCATCAAGACTGCATGAGAGGTACATCATCATCATGCCACAGATTCAACCTGGGGCTGCTCATGTCGGTGTTTCCAGCCCAGCCACCCATGAAACTACAATTCAGCCTTTCACTCACAAAGAGGATCAGAGAAGCCCTATGATCATCATCCAGGGAGAGCATCATTTCCTTAGCAGAGAATGTGGACACTGCAGGTGTGGCTGCAGCAGTATCAGACCCCAGGGCAGTCCTGCAGCTCCTGGTATATGTCTTGGGAAAGGACTGCGATAAAGAGATGAGCACTGCAGCAAGCAGCGTGGTGGAGCCCCCAGTCCTGCCACACCTTTCCCACCAGAGTAAACCCCACGAGGGAAGTTCATTTTTGCAAGATAATTGCTTAAATCTGCCTTTCAATAGCTGTAAGGAACACTACAGGTCAGAAAAGCACCACACAAATGCCAAATTGCTGCTTTAGCGATGACCAATATATTAACAAGACCCCCAGTGTGTTGGCATTTAAAGTTTCCATCAGACAGGTAAATACAAATCCCCTCTCAGATCAGATGAGCTGCCCTGTCCACCCACAATTTTAGTCCTCACAGCAATTGCCTCTGAGTAACAGCCCACTTTACAGATAGCAAAAGTGAGACATGGAAGACTTGGTAACTTGTCTGAGGTCACAGGTTTCTTCTAAATCCTGGCAGCCAGCGTTCAAAAGCATCACATCTTTATGGTGACAACTGGCTGCTGCAGCACTGCAGTGATGAGGGACAGGAGTGCCAATCCCTGCCATCTGGCTAAACATATTCACGCCCACCGCTGGCCTCATCTCTGTAATAAGCCTGACCGCTCCGATGGGAGGATGCTGTTTATCTTTCCCCCCCTGTGACCCCACTCTGCAGCTTCCCTCGCTGGTCCTTCATTGGACCCAGATTTCTGCCCTGCCTGCTGTTTTTCCAGCAGTAGCATTTTGGCTCCTGGCAGACTGGAGAGACGTTTCTGTCGGCAGCTCAGGAATTCCCTTTGTGTCTTTTCGTGAGTTTAGGCTCACCTTGATGCTAGTCTCTGACCTCTCTTTAATGCAGAGGAATGTGTGAAAAATTTATTCCCCTTTTCATTAAGAACTCATTTAAATTCACCAAAGGGTGACCCGGCTCCCTCCACTGTGGTTGTATTGTTCTTTGCAAAGCTGTTTTATTTCTGACTCTGGGTTCAACAGAAAAAGTCAGATCTTGCTTCCACTGATCCAACATTTTAATTCTTTGGCATCAACAATCACTTAAAACAACACAGGGAAGCATTTGAAGTACATTTCTCATGCTCATAAAAGGTCTGATTGGCTACAAGGAAAGGCTGCGCGTCCCTGTGCATAATCTCCTTCTTCTCTTAGGTATCTTAATTAGCAGCTGTGATAAGAATGGGAGTTTGACTTTTCCATTAAAAACTTCTAAAAATAATTGGTTTTCACAGCACATGAAGCAAAAGCCAAACCCATCGTTTCTACCCTGGCTTGTTTTGGTTTTCTGACAAGTTAAAAATCAACAGCCTTGGACTTGAAGCAGTTTGGGGGCTGATCTGGAGAAGGTGCCAACGCAAATAGTGTCGTCTTTTGTGCAAAACTTCATCCATTTCATTCAAAAAGCACTTTGGAAAAAATCAAAGGCAATCATCAACTCACTTTATTCTCAGTCTGATTCTTAGTCATGTCCCTTGATTTTCTGTGTGCCTAGAGCTGGCCACGCTGCAGCAGTGTGTGCAGCTGAGGCATGGCCATCTGCAGACACACCTCAGAGACCCACAAGTGCATCAGGAAAGGCAACTACAAGTCTCGCCCAGAGGACCCCATCATCTTCAGCAGTGGGGGGGTGGGGCAGAGAAAGCAATAATGTGTCGTGCATCACAGCTGAATGGAAGGTGAGGCAGGGGCAGGGAGGAAAAATGGCACAGAGGTTGTAGTACCTACCTCTCCCTTATTTAGGTCAAGGCTTTATGTATTGGAATGGGCTGTCCAGGGAGGTGGTGGATTCACCATTGCTGGAGGTGTTTAGGAAGAGGCTGGATGGGGTGCTTGGTGCCGTGGTTTAGATGGTGTTGGGTGATAGGTTGGACTCGATGATCTCAAAAGTCTTTTCCAACCTGGTTAAGTCTATTCTATTCTATTCTATTCTATTCTATTCTATTCTATTCTATTCTATTCTATTCTATTCTATTCTATTCTATTCTATCCTATCCTACCCTGTCCTATCCTGTCCTATCCTATTCTATTCTATCTCATACTCAGCCAAGACATTCACCAATCTACTCAACACCATGCCTCTCAGTGCACTGGCCAGAAAATCACCCTTCATTTCTCCCAGCACAGGGGGACCACTGTTAGAGACACCCACAGTGATCTTCCTATGAACAGCTCGATTGGAAGAGACCTGCTCCAGCACTGCTGTCCCCAGAGTGCCAGGAGAAGCTGCCTACCCAGCATAAGCCACAAGCAGCTGCAGTTTCCCTTATTTGTGTCACTTGTGTATTTGGTCTGCAGAGCGGGGGAGGAAAAGGCCCTAATACAATTTATTTTTTAAATGAACCTATTTAAAGCGATGGATGCTGACTTTTCAGTAGCCTTCTGGGGGCTGTTACAAAGGGGCCCTGGCTGAAATCTATCTGAAGGGAGTTAACCACAGTCCTTTGCTCACACATATGCTATAATGTAGGCTCTTTATTGCTTTTCTTCAGTCCCCACACACGCACATTTAAGATACACAGAGTAGAGCTTTTCTAAATATCTTACAAGTGTGTTTGTGTGCACATTCAGTTTATGGCAGAAAGGGGAACCTATTTCTGTCCTCAATTAAGGAAACTCACGAGCAAGGGGGACTTTACACCAAGCTCCACGCAAGAGCCAGGAGGGAGCTGCTGGAGGAGAGTGTTACGCGGCCTTTTGAGATGATAAACACCCCAGTGTTATCAGGAAGATGATTCTGCATCCCAGGATTTCAGGAGAAAGGAAACCAGTGCACCAGGGAAGGATGCCACGCTTTAGACTCGTGCATCTCCCGCCAGAGAGAAGGTGGTCTGATTCTCCATGTTTGAGGGTTGGACTAAATGATCTTTAAACTTTCATTCAGACTCAAATTGTTCTATGATTCTACATCTGAAGTTGCAAAGAGTCCAGGCTCAGATTTGTTCCTTGGGCAGCGAGCTGAGGCGCACAAGCTCAGAGTGCGGGCACCTATGACTGCCTCTGTAGTCAAAGGACAGAAATTAGCTGCCTGAGGCTCAGGCTTAAGGCCTTAGACCACGCACAAAAAGTCTGGTAGATGGAAGTGTTTCTGCCTCTCTGCTGCCTGCCCATCCACCTGGGCTCAGGTTGAGTGTTTGCAAGTCCAGCTGAATGTCCTACTCTCCCCCAGCTACTGCCACATCTGCAGGGCTTTGAGCTGTGAGTGGGATGAGCCAGACCTTATCTATTACAGTCAAAGCACCAGGGAAGGAATATCTGGACCACCTACAATGACACCAAGGATGAATGCAGATCTTGGCAATGACATCTGTGTTCAAGAGTCATAAACATCTCAGGCCTGCCATCTATTACTTGGCTCCTTAACCACAAGGAAGAGGCAAAGAGCTGTGCTTCAATCATCTAATACTGCCACCTTATTGTCACACATGCTTCTCCTCTTTGATCACCAAGAGCAGCCAGGATCACAGGGTGGGAGATCAGCTGATCATCTCCTTCCTGTCACACCAGGTGCTCTGAGATAATCTAAGATCCTCTATAGTAATCCCTCACCTTAGTGTCAAGATTTGCCCTGATTTTCAACAGCAGTCTTTTTAGATGCCTGGAGATGTCATGTTTTGGATGGTATCACAAAGGGACAGAAGGCTCAGGTGGTGTAGATCAGAGGCTCAGAGGAGACCTTATTGCTGTCTACAACTGCCTGAAGGGAGGTTGTGGCCAGGTGGGGGTTGGTCTCTTCTTCCAGGCAACCAGCACCAGAACAAGAGGACACAGTCTCAAGCTGTACCAGGGGAGGTTTAGGCTGGATATTAGGAAGAAGTTCTTCCCAGAAAGAGTGATTGGCCACTGGAATGTGCTGCCCAGGGAGGTGGTGGAGTCACAATCACTGGAGGTGTTTAAGAAGAGACTGGATGGGTTGCAGGGTGCTGTAGTTTAGTTGATTATGTGGTGTTGGATGATAGGTTGGACTCGATGATCTCGAAGCTCTTTTCCAACCTGGTTAATTCCATTCTATTCTACACTATTCTTGGGTGACAGGTTGGACTTAATGATCTTTGAGGTCTTTTCCAACCTATTCTCAGTGGCCAACTGAAGCCTTAGCTCAACATTGATGTCCCAGTGTTTAAGATTCCACAAACTGCAAAGGCAATCCCCTTTTCTAACCTTGTGGGGGCTTGTGGAGCTCTGCTTCGCTGTGCTAATGTGCTTTTAATGTTGTTTCTTGCCTGGTATGTGTGTTATATGAGCACACATGCACACGCACCCCCTGTATACACAGAAAGTCTATAAACCAGGGCACTCGTATAATTTTAAACTAGACAAATCAGTTTAAAGCATTAAAGCAAATCTGGTAAAAGAAAATCTCTCCTGGGTTGACATTCTGTTTGCCAAGTTTGAGCTTGGAATGAGTTTTTATGACTGAGTTATAAACCCTCGAAAATAGTGGTTTATAATGGAAATCTTGACAAATCCTTAACACAGGCCCCATTGTAACATATTCTGTAGGCATCCCATTGATCTGTGGTAATAACAAGTTCTACATGAGACATTTTAACCATGGGAAGCAACGTGGTCATCTTCAAGCTTCCCAAAAATATTTTGTAAACAAATAAGTGGCTTTGTCAGTTGGGCAAAATCAGGGAATTGAACAGCTAAAATGACATCTAAATATTCATCTGGATTTAAAGGGGGGAGGGCAGGAATCACAGTAAACTAGAATCCATTATGTGCCTTTGGCTAAAAAGCAGCCACTGACTAAGCAGCAATTCTGCTCTGATACAACTCTCAACACAAGATAGGGCATTAGCCTCAAGCAACAGAAATTACTTTCTTAGAGGATTAGCTGTGGGCCTGAAACAATAAGCAACTTAGAAAGCAAGCTATTCCCTGAGCAGGCAAGCTGATAAAACCAGGATTCAAAGGATTTGCATGCTAGGTCCCAGAAGCCTCCTTCTCTCCCATAAGACAGCCACTGCCTTTGCCCCAGCAGCTCTCCACCACAGCCCCATCCCAGACTTAGCCCAGACCCCAGGGTACATGGCATGTCTCACCCAGGTACCTTGCACTTACAGTGGATTAGCATAGCATAGCATAGCATAGCATAGCATAGCATAGCATAGCATAGCATAGCATAGCATAGCATAGCATAGCATAGCATAGCATAGATCAGGCTGGAAAAGACCTTTGAGATCATTGAGTCCAACCTACCACCCAACATCATCTAATCAACTAAACCATGGCACCAAGCACCCCATCCAGCCTCTTCCTAAGCACCTCCAGTGATGGTGACTCCACCACATCCTTGGGCAGCACATTCCAATGGCCAATCACTCTTTCTATGAAGAACTTCTTCCTAACACCCAGCCTAAACCTCTCCTGGTGCAGCGTGAGACTCTGTCTTCTTGTTCTGGTGCTGGTTGCCTGGGAGAAGAGACTAAGAAGGTGAAGCTGTGGAAATGATGCTACAGGGATAAGGAGCAGCTGGAGCAGTGCATTTCATCCTTCCCTCAGTACTGCAGTGCTGATGGGTGCTTCATGGATGGGGTCAGGTGATGGGGTGGACAGGTTCCTGTCACTAGTGACTTCCACCCTCCAACCTGTTCTTGACCAGCACACTTGGCTCACCACCCACACAGTGGGTCCCCAAACTCAAAAACATAGAAGTTTTCAGATGGGCAGCCTCCCTGGGATTGAAGAAAGGCAGAGAGTAATTGTCAAGGCGATTGTATCTGCAAAACTACTTTAGCCCTCCGACTAGCAAATGCTGATACTGCAGACATGAATCCAAGCAGCGATAAAATTTCTGTCCTTTTTTACTTTTCTCTTTTTTTTTCCTGATGGTATTAGAAGCTCTGGCTCTGAAATATTTTTAAACCATGAATTTTCTCAAAATCTGAAAAGTCAAGCACAAGCCTTATGAGGAGTGGCTGAGGATGCTGGGGTTGTTTAGCCTGGAGAAGAGGAGGCTCAGGGGAGATCTTATCGCTACAACTACCTGAAGAGAGCTTGTAGATGGGTGAGGGTTGGTCTCTTCTCCCAGGCAACCAGCAGCAGAACAAGAGGACACAGTCTCAAGATGTGTCAGGGGAGGTTTTGGTTCGAGGTGAGGAGAAAGTTCTTCACAGAAAGAGTAGTTGGCCACTGGAATGTGCTGCCCAGGTTGGTGGTGGAGTCCCCGTCACTGGAGGTGTTCAAAAAATGATTGGACATGGCACTTGAAGCCATGGTTTAGTTAGTCATGAGGTTTTGGGTGATAGGTTGGAATTGATGATCTCTGAGGTCTTTTCCAACCATATTGAATCTCTGATTCTACAAGCACAGTCAGCACAAGCCTGATTTACTCTCACAGACACCAGCAACTTCCTCTTCACGCAGCCATCCCAAACCGTGGGTCTGAATTCTCGCGCTTGCATCCGAGCCCATTTCCATCTCCGATGCATTCCTCCTGCTTCCATTGAAACCAATTACCAGACTGCCTCTTTAGCATGAACATAAATTTTTTCCGACTTAACATGTTGCTTTAGGACTCGGTTCCACTCAACAGTAGACTTCCATATGTGCTGTAATGTTTGTGTTTCTAAAGCAATGCCTCGGCAACCACATCAGGCTTGCCGAAAGACGAAAGCGAAAAGCCTGCTTTTACATTTGCTTTTTCTTTTTTTCTCTGGCAACCTCAGCTGGAAACTGTGAGAGACTAAATCTTCTCTCTCTTGATGTGACTCAACAAAGATAAAATCACCTTTGCTGCTCTGCCCAGACAATAGCTGATGTGTAGTGGGCAGACTCCACTGGAAGGACTCTCTGGAAGGTGCATAGATGGGATGGGATGGGATGGGATGGAATGGAATGGAATGGAATGGAATGGAATGGAATGGAATGGAATGGAATGGAATGGAATGGAATGGAAGAATAGAACAGAGTAGGATAGGATAGGATAGGATAGGATAGAATAGAATAGAATAGAATAGAATAGAATAGAATAGAATAGAATAGAATAGAATAGAATAGAATAGAATAGAATAGAATAGGATGGGATGGGATGGGATGGGATGGGATGGGATGGGATGGGATGGGATGGGATGGGATGGGATGGGATGGGATGGGATGGGATGGGATGGACCAGGTTGGAAGAGACCTTCGAGATCATCGTGTCCAACCCATCATCCAACACCATCTAATCAACTAAACCATGCAACCCAGCACCCCATCAAGTCTCCTCCTAAACACCTCCAGTGATGCTGACTCTACCACCTCCCTGAGCAGCACATTCCAACGGCCAATCTCTCTTTCTATGAAGAACTTCTTCCTAACATCTGGCCTAAACCTCCCCTGGTGCATCTTGAGACTGTGTCCTCTTGCTCTGGTGCTGGATGCCTGGGAGAAGGGACCAGCCCCTGCCTAGCTACAACCTCCCTTCAGGTAGTTGTAGAGAGCAATAAGGTCTGCCCTGAGCCTCCTCTTCTCCACGCTAAATATAGATAAAGATGGCTCACCAGACTGCATCTGCCCTGGAAATAATAATGGGCAGAGGCCACTGCTATCAATACTCTCTGGAATATACATACCTAAAAACTGTATAAAAGATCCAAGCAACTAGTGGCTCAGAAGAAGGAAAAGACCTGGACAATGCTGCTGAGAAGGAAAACACGAGAGAAGGAAAAGACCAGGGCAGTGCTGCTCTAAAGAAAAATGAAGAGAGTACCAGGAGAGAAAAAATGACAGAGACATCATCATGTAGCCTGGAAGAAGCAGACCAAGAGGAACCATCTCTCCATGTCCTAAGTTCCACCCGCCGCAACACATGGAGCTGAAGAGGCTGCTCAGAGCACAGCACAGCCAACAAGGACACCAAAGCTGCAGCACCCTTCCAAAGCTGCAGCACTCTTCCAAAGATGCACCACCCTTCCAAAGCTGCAGCACCCTTCCTCCACAGACCCAGACTGTCTTGGAGGGGTGAGGGGTGTGGTAATATAATTTCTTTCCTCTTCTCTCTCCCTATTCTGCTTCTCACTCTATATTCTCTCTCTCTCCTTCTGATCCGTCCATTTTATTTGTGTAATAAATAGTCTAGCTGTTGGTACTTCAGCCTTGTTTGTACCTCTAACTTCATAACACAGGAATATTCAAGAGAACTGAGTCTCGTTCCCTCTCTGAACCAAGACAGAAACTCAAAGTAAAACAAAGTCATCTATCTTCCTCAGGAGAAACCTAGCCCATAGGGCCAATGTAGTGGTTAACACACACCAAAAATGGTTTGGTGGCATGCGTTTATTTTAGCAGGGGAGAGGGGGAGGGACACAAACCAAATCAATCAAACAAACAAAATTATCCCATTTCACTGGGATTGAATTGTAAGGAAGCAAATTTAACATTATGATTTGTTGATGTGTAAGAGGCATAGTAAAATATCTTATCATAGAATCATTAAGGTTGGAAAAGAACTCAAAGATCATCAAGTCCAACCTGTCACCCGAGACCTCATGACTACTAAACCATGGCACCAAGTGCCACGTCCAATCCGCTTTTGAACACCTCCAGGGATGGTGACTCCACCACCTCCCTGGGCAGCCCATTCCAATGGCCAACAACTCTTCCTGTGAAGAAAATAGTTGTCTTGTCCTTGTGGAAAATGGCAGCAGGTCTTTTCTAGGGACAGGTTTGGTGGGTTTTTTAAAAATCGTTTTAAATACCACGGTATCACAGTATCATAAGGTTGGAAGAGACCTCAAGGATCATCGAGTCCAACCTGTCACCACAGACCTCATGACTAGACCATGGCACCAAGTGCCACGTGCAATCTTCTCCTGAACACCTCCAGGGATGGTGAGTCCACCACCTCCCTGGGCAGCCCATTCCAATGATGAAGGACCCGCTCGGTGAAGAACTTTCTCCTCACCTCGAGTGTAAACCTCCCCTGGTGCAGCTTGAGACTGTGTCCCCTTGCCCTGGTGCTGGTTGCCTGGGAGAATAAACCAACCCCCTCCTGGCTACTACCACCTTTCAGGACAGGTGTTTCCACACACACAGGCATGGCAGCATCCTTTTGTATGTTGACAAATTAGCTGCATAATCTTGCATGAGCTCCTATCCTCAGCTATTCATAGAATCAACCAGGTTGGAATAGACATCCAAGGTCATCCAGTCCAAGCTATCATCCAGCACTATCCAATCAACTAGACCATGACATTAAGTGCCTCATCCAGTCTTTTCTTGAAGAGTCACCATTACTGGAGGTGTTTAAGAAGGGACTGGATGAGGTGCTTGGTGCCATGGTTCAGTTGATTAGATGGTGTTGGGTGATAGGTTGGACTTGATGATCTCAAAGTTCTTTTCCAACCTGGTTAATTCTATTCTATTCTATCTCCTGGCACAGGAACTCCACTACCTCCCTGGGCAGCCCATTCCAATGGCAAATCACTCTCTCTGTGAAGAAGTCCTTCCCAACATCCAGCCTGAACCTCCCCCAGCACAACTTGAGACTGTCCCCCCTCATTCTGTTTCTGGTTGCCTGGGAAAACAGACCATCCTCCATCTGGCTACAACCTCCTTTCAGGTAGTTGTAGAGAGCAATAAGGTCTCCCCTGAGCCTCCTCTTCTCCAGGGTAAACAACCCCAGCTCCCTCAGCCTCTCTTCATAGGCCTTGTGCTCCAGGCCCCTCACCAGTTTCGTCACCCTTCTCTGGACACATTCCAGGACCTCAACATCTGTCTTGAATTGAGGGGCACAGAACTGGACACAGTACTCAAGGTGAGGCCTGACCAGTGCTGAGTACAGGGAGAAAATAACCTCCCTTGTCCTGCTGGCCACACTATTCATGAGCAAGCAACAGTTTATCCAGATGCTTTGACCAGAGAGGATAACAGCTTTTCTTTTCTTTTTATCTTGTTTTAAAAGGGTGAGATCTGAATCTCACTGAAGCCTATGGAGAGATGCAGAGGGTTTAGGATCATCATGAATATCTGCTCTGACACATACGTTGGAATTTCACTCAGCTGCTCCTAGAATTTATGCTCGACTGAAGACAAGCCCTGTAATTTTGCTGGGCCTTGAGGATCAAGTATTTATACCTTAGCTCTAGAAAGTATTTAAACACATGCTTAAGTCCCTCTCCAGTCAATAAAAACACTTAAACACATACTTTATTCCTGCTAAAGTCCGCTGGATGTTGATGCAGTAAGCAGCTCGCGAGCGGAACAGACTGCTAAAGGAGAGCCACACTGAACTGCACTGCTGTGCTTTAAAGCTGGGAACTGGGAATGCATTGCTTCATTTTTCTAGCCATCAGACAATAGACTTTCCATCCCATGTGATGTTCAAGAATGTTAAGGTTTGGCCTTGCCTGGAGTTAGGGTGCAAAGTCAAACATATATGTATATATATATTGTAATGAAGCATAAATGTTCTCAAATACTTCACATTGCTCCTTTAACAGTGTGCCTCAGCCAGGCCTTTTCAATGCTTCTGTTCAGCTTCTGTTGGGAGATATTTATAGGCAATGCAGCCTATGTCAGTGCCAAAGTGACTGCTTCTCTCCACTCCTCCCCTGATGCAGACACACAGAACTGCCTATGGCAAAGGGTACCCAAACTCCTGTGACATCTGCTTCCACCACACTAAACTGCTCCTGAGAAAAATACTCCCCATGTGCCCCTCTATGTCAAACTGTGGTCATCTCCCTATCAAGTAGACCACACTAAAGCAAAGCTCCAGTTTTTTGCCCTTCTGCCCCCATATAGTCTACCCCAGCCCTGGAGCTGTCTCCCACCACATAGAGTCAGTTCTTCTGCACTTTGGTGAGGCTGTGTGACAAGATTGCTGCCTCTGCCTTTCCTCTTTCCCAATTAGAAATTTACTCTAACCTCACTGAAATGGTTGGGTCACTTAACAGCCAGTTATGGCTCATTAGAGGCTGCACTGGGTTAGTTGGAGCAAGGAAGATGCTGAGAGCTGCTACTGCTAGGTTTAATGGCATTTTCCTCCCCCTCGATGGTGCCTGGATTCAAGGGGCCAGTAAGACCCCTGGGAAAGACTCTAAAAAGAAGCAGCCAGAGGTTGTTTTTTTCCCCTGGTCCACAGCAATTGTGACATCTCCCCTTTGAAGCCCAGCAGTGATAGTCCAAACCCCTAATGCTGCTCCCCCGCCACGATGCCAGTGGGCGAGCGGGCTCTGTGCAGCACCCTCCCACGCCCCAGCGCCCGCGTCTAGGGCAAGCAGAGCTTGGTCTGCCCTTGCTACAGGGCAAAGTCCCACAGAAATGGAAGTCACTGCAATTACAGCTCGCCTGAACATATGGTTTCAAGGCTCTTTCGGCATGTAAAATGCATGAATATGCATCATGAGTAGATGTCACTGCTTAAGTTACATAATCCTGCACAAACATATATTTAAGAAGGACCCAACATCCTCTGGTTTTTTTAAGGGGCTTTAGCCGTGATTAATTCTCTGAGCTTATTAATCACAACATGTGTTAGTGCTTGATAAATTGCCCCCCACTCCCCCTTCCCCCCCCCCCCAAAAAAAAAAAAAGAAAAAGGAAAGAAAAAAGTTGCATTAGCTAATAAGTGTAAGAACAAAACGAAATAGTTTCATCTGTTTTTATAATAAGACAAAGAGCATCATGGGAGCATGCACGGTGGTCATGAATAAAAGAGAAACATTCATTTATGATAATTGGTTTCAGCTCCCCGTTTGGCTGGTTCTTGTGACCTAAATGTATCCAGTTGTTTCCTTTCTTTCCCGTTGGTTTTTGGGTCACTCCTAATGGTTTAATTCAACAAAAAATGTCTACCATTTCCTGTAACCTCTGTCTTTTTTCATTCCTCCTTCCAAAATGTTTTTTTGCTGTGCAGCATCTAGAGAAATCTCTCTCCGCACACACACCCCACCCCACCCCCCCCGCCGTCCCTCTCTCTCTCTCTCTCTCTCTGTTTCCTTCCAAGTGAACAAAGTCAATATTGTTGACAGAGAAAAGGTTTAACTCCAGGCAAAAGGGGGTAAAAAAAAAAAGAAAAAAGAGTAATAGTCATTTATTTGTCTCCACTTTTGAGTTCACAAGGGGTTTTTGTTTGATCCTGGCGGTCAAGACTTTGACACGGAACATGCCCCCTCTGACCATGAACAATTTATGGAGGGAGAAAGAGACAAAAATCCTCATTCATGTTTAAGAAAGCAAAGGAAATGGCTGTAGATTAATATTTGTGCATTTGTAGCAAAATTTCTGATAGGTCTGTAACACATTCAACCACCCTGGTTGAGAAACACAAGAGGCGAAACTCAGCCCTGGAGAGTTGAGTTTTGTTACTCTTGGACACCTTTCAAAACATCAGCCCTCATTCTGCTTTCTTTAGGGCAGCTTTTTCTTCCAGCAGAGAGTGAAAAACATCATATGGCATTTGCGAGAAGGAGGTGTGTGCTGGTGGGGTTACCTTGAAGTGCAAGCAGGGAGCACTTGCCAGAACCCTTTCATTTGCACTTGTGCCTGGTGCCCCCTGAACATCACACAGCGGTTTTGCCATCTCCTGTTTGCTGTGCACAAAATGACAAGCGATGAACTTTCTAGCGCAAGGTTCTGAGCTCAAGCTGGTAGAAGATGCAGTACAGCACAGTACTGGGATGCCAGAAGGCTGTTAGCACTCAGTAGAGATATCCTGACATGTGCCATCAGGAGTCCCTGTTACCAGTTATGTTCACCGCATTAAAACCATTGGGGCTGAAATTCTCTTTTTGCCAGGTGTCTGCCTCCAGCAGAATTTTCTAGGAAATTACAAGGAGGGTGGGAGAGGGGAAGGCCTGGCAGTTTTCCAAGATCAGAGAAAAGTGCTTAGTCGATGTAAAAACAAACTCTAACAATCATTTTTTTGGAGACTCTCTCAAGCCTCCATCCTCTGGAGAGAGGACTGCAGATTCGGTGTCACCCTGAGAACAGGGATGTGACTTTTGCATCCAAATTTGGCAAAGTGAAAAGCCTTTCAAACTATCCCACTGAAGATATATTAGCCTTTGGGAGCAAAATCTCTACAGATTCTGTCTGCCTTCATCTCACTCCATTTTGGGGGTTTTGAGGCTTACTTCTGGAGATTGCTCAGGACTTCCCTTGAGATCACTCCCTTCTTGACTACCAGACATGGATGCAGCTCTGGGCACAAGAAGAGAGAGCTGGAAAGCCATCCCTGTCATCTCAGCCCTTGGGCTTCTCCTTGTAGTCCCTCACTGTTCAAATCACATGAACAGAAAGCAACAGAGCTGCAAATCAAGAGAACAGAAGAAAGGACTAGGAAGAAGTGAGGAGTAAACACCTAGGAGAGAGATTGTGCCCAGGGGGACATTGTCTGTGACATCAGGAAACTGAGATTACCCAGAAAAATGAGGCAGGATAGTCTGGCAATGATATATAATAAAAGCATAGATAAAACACATGCACAAGGAAGTGCATGAAGGCCACAGATATGGCTTCAATTCTCATGTTTCAAGGCTTCTCAGTTTCGGTCTTAAATTTCTTATTTACAACAGTTTGCATCTGTTATCATTTCTGGAGCACTCAAAACTCTCCACCAGACAAGGACATCGAATTGCAGAGCATCTCACTCCTACACCAACCACCCACTGAACCAGCTGACAGGCTAAAAAGACACAGCAGGAAGAAGTAATGAGAGGGCAGAGAGAGGGGGAGTAGAAAATGCCATAACTTTGAGTATGCTGACGGTACATACAAGGTGTAAGAAGCTGCAGCAGTAAATCAAAGCCTGCTCTCAAAACTCTTCCATGGTTGTTATCCAGAGGCTCCCTGGCTGGAAAATCAGTTCCCCACAAAACCATGACTGTGACATAAATATTCACCTGATCTTAACTATATGCTATGTAGGGAATTTTTAGTCCTCAAGAACCACCATTCCTTGCAAACTTGAGCAGCAGATATTCTGTTTTTTCTGTTATTGAAATCTCTCCTTCCCCACTGAATAGCATGCCTCAGAGGCTGAGGCTTTCAGAAAATAAATCCATCCTGGAGAGGCTCTAGCTAAACAGATTATATCATGAACCATTGCTGGAGAACTACTGCTGGCAGCTGCGTCCGTGCTACATGGACCTCTCCATTAAAACAGTTTTCCTTCTCTTTAGAGGAGCTGCCTACAGCTGAGCTCCAAATCACAGCCTGAATCTGGGGTGACAGACCCTAAGCACTTGGGAACTGCAACTCGACATGTGCCATCAGCAAGTCTTATACAAGGACTCTCCTGCCTTTGGGGGAAGAAGAGCCACTATTTCCCTGAAATGGTCCCACCATGGCTGTGTTCATTCAGGGGGATGTATCTGACACAGTAATGAGCTAGATTCCCCTCTGCAGCATCACCTGACACAGATACAGCCTCAGAGATTTCAGATGCAAACTCAGTGCAGCAAAGCTCCTAACCGCGGGAAAAATAGCATACGAAAGGGCCAGAAAACTCCTTTCACTCCAGAAAATTAAAGCCTGCTGTCTAGACAAGAGATCAGGAATTATCTTAAATTCCAAGCAGTGATAATTGACCAAGAGAAAGAAAAAAAGCAGAAAGGCTTTATTAACAGAGAGGACAATTCTTCTGGGGTATGCTGTACCAATAAAAGGAAACTCTACAATTTCACTGTCATGAGGATGTGAAAGGCTCATTGCAGCAAGCTTTCTTCTTCCTAGTTCTGTACTCCTCTTTCATGGAAAATCCATGGTTTATCATATACAATTCTAATCTGGGCCCCTCAGTTTAGGGAGGATGTTGAGTTGCTGGAAGGTGTCCAGAGAAGGGCAACAAAGTTGGTAAGGGGTTTGGAACACAAGCCCTATGAGGAGAGACTGAGGGAGTTGGGGTTGTTTATCCTGGAGAAGAGGAGGCTCAGGGGAGACCTTATTACTGTCTACAACTACCTGAAGGGAGGTTGTGGCCAGGTGGGGGTTGGTCTCTTCTCCCAGGCAACCAGCACCAGAACAAGAGGACACAGTCTCAAGCTGCACCAGGGGAGGTTTAGGCTGAAGGTTAGGAAGAAATTCTACACAGAGTGATTTGCCATTAGAATGCGCTACCCAGGGAGGTGGTGGAGTCACCATCATTGGAGGTGTTTATGAGGAGACTTGATAGGGTGCTTGGGTGCATGGTTTAGTTGATTAGGTGGTGTTGGATGATAGGTTGGACACAATGATCTCGAGGGTCTCTTCCAGCCTGGTCTCGTCTGGTCTATTCTACTCTACTCTACTCTACTCTACTCTATTCTATATTTAAAGGAGAAAGACTTGTTGCCGCATGAGACACCTGCCTTGTGTCTATTTGCATTATTCATGACTGAAAGCATAACTTAAGGGTACTGCAGATGATCTAAAAATATGGCAGGCATTATAATGTTATTGCAGTCTCTCAACAGCTTCAGAAACTTGTTTTCCTCTGCCCTTATCAAACCAGTGGAGACAGTGCAGCCAGCTTCTATAGGATAACCACACACACACACACACAAATTCCACCACGGTCTTTCCAGCAGAATGGACCAAGCAGCTCTGGGGGAAAAACTAGCACATTACTTAATCCTCAGATTCTCTACAGGTAAGTTTTAACCTCCAAAAACCCCTCTACATTGGTTTTAGAAGCTTCCAGTAATCCCCAAAGCAATATAGTATAATAACTTTAAATACCTAGTTTCCCTTCTAAAGATTTTTTGAGCACAAGCCCAAGCCCCTTCATTCTCCCCATCACTTGTAGCAATATTAAAACATCAGTAAGAGTCTCTAATCCTCTCTCCCTTTGTGTTACGCCTCTCCTCACCATCCTCCACAGTCGTAGCTCAAAGATGCTGGTGCATGGTTTGTCGCAAGCCCAGGTGACAGACAACAAGCAGGCAGCTCAACTAGTTTCTCATCCCAGTTTTCTAGGAAGTGATATTTGAAAAACTCTGGGGAAAAAAAAAAAAAAATCTTCTTTTGTAAAAACTCTCAGTACCAGGAGCAGGGCACAGAGAGTAAAAACGTTCCCATTTTCCTGTGGTAAGATTCACAATGCACAGCTACAGTGCTCAACAAAGTCAGCATTCAGTAACAAAACCTGTTGGGGGGACAAATGGACCTCTAGTTTCTTCTGGAGGCAGCAGGTTAATTGATATTGGTGTACCTGTGGGGGAGACTGTGGAAACCTCGCAGGGTGTTCTTTACTTCCAGATCTGCCAGACAAAGGTATCTGAAGCTACTCCAGAAATACAAAGACATCGCTTTAGCAATGCACGCTGGTTCAGTCTACCCCAATTATCTCAGCAGCACTTTGAGATGATCTGCAGTTCTAGACAAAAGCAGGCAGGCCAGCCAGTTTTGCTTTACACAGCATCTCTGCTCCCTGCTTTACATGAGCACTTCTCATTCTTGAGGGGGGCTTTTACACATCCCCCAGGTGCTCAGAGGCCCTACAGAGCTGTCAGTGTTGTGGGTCCAGTTGTGAGAAGTGACTGACCTTAAATCTCATGAAATTATTTCAATTGCATGCATCAAGCAGCTCCCCAATGTGGTGGTTCAACCCACCACACCCAAATATCCTAAATTAAATGTGCAGCTTTATGAGCAGAGGGTTTTCATCTTCTAAGATGCTGGTACAAGTCTTTCCACTCACACTGAATTGACCATGAAATAAAAACACTTGCTCCTTCCCAAGGTACAAAGACTACTGTGAATAAGATGTGGGCTGGACCTCTACGTACACAGGAACTCAGATCTTCAGTTTACTTTACAAATAGAATCAATAAGGTTGGAAAATACCTCAAAGATCATCAAGCCCAACCTGTCACCCGAGACCTCATGACTATTAAACCATGGCACAAAATGCCATGTCCAATCCCTTTTTGAACACCCCTAGGGACGGGAACTCCACCACCTCCCTGGGCAGCACATTCCAATGGCTAACAACTCTTTCTGTGAAGAACTTTCTCCTCACCTCAAGCCTAAAATACTAACAGAGAGCTTGACAATAGCTGTGCCATTTTTCCATGTCACTCCACCAAGCCACATACATTTAGAGGACATAGAGGACACAGTCTCAAGCTGTGCCAGGGGAAGTTTAGGCTGGAGGTGAGGAGAAAGTTCTTCACTGAGAGAGCTGTTGGCCATTGGAAAGTGCTGCCCAGGGAGGTGGTGGAGTCACCATGCCTGGAAGTGTTTAAGAAGAGCCTGGATGAGGCACTTGGTGCCGTGGTTTAGTTGATTAGATGGTGTTGGGTGATAGGTTGGACTTGATGATCTTGAAGGTCTTTTCCAACCTGCTTAATTCTATTCTATTCTATTCCTGGAGGTGTTCAAGAGAGGATTGGATGTGGCACTTGGTGCCATGGTCTAGTAGTCATGAGGTGTTGGATGACAGGTTGGACTCGATGATCTTTGAGGTCTCTTCCAACCTTGGTGATACTGTGATACTGTGATTTGCAGTGGTTCCATTTCATTATACCCTGCATATGTTTTCTCCTATTTTCCTAGCTGTTTCACCAAATAGAAGATATCTCTGAGTTAATAAACCCACCCACCCCACCCCCCAAACTAAAACCCCCAAGTGACTCTTACATTCAAATATGAGCACTTTGTACCATATTCCTTTTATTTTCCCCATTTAATGACCTCCTCTTCTTCCCTGTGCTACCCAGTTCACTGAAGTGTGTGTGAACACGTGCAGCATGTCAGCATATTTCCAGTGTGTTGGGATTTATGCATGGTTTTGCACGAGACGAGGAATTGCTCGCCTTGCAAGCTATGCAGACGACATGCTTCTCATGATGACAGGGTGAGAGATGATCTCTCACCTCCCCAGCCAAAGCCCACTCCAGGCACACATTTCTTTCCTTCTACCAGGGGCTGAGGCTTCTCTCACGGGTGCCAACTCACATTTTGGGGTGGTTGCCCTGATGTCTCTGAGCCCAGCGTTGGGCTGCAATTTTCACAACCCTGCAAAGAGACAGTGGGAAGAAGCCCTGTCAAGAGGAAGAGTGACAGGCTACAGGAAAATATTTAACAGAAATGGAGTATGCAACCACAGTCAGGTTTGCAGGCACTGAAGCAGGCACTGCCTCTGGCTAGCACGGCTGCCCTCTCAACTAGCCAGCCCCTGCCACAAGCACAGCGCATGGAGTGTGGATGGAAGATGCCAATACAAGGCTGGGGACAAGATGAGCTTCTGCAAGCCCAAGGACTGCATGGTAGAGAAAAGCTTTCTGGTCTAGCAGCAGAAGGTACCTGAATTCCACTTTTGTGGCATAATGCTTTGATGTTGGAGAAAACACAGTACCACGGAAGAGGACAGGGAATGAAAGACATTAGGAATTCTGTGAAGTGTTTTTTTCCTACATAATGGGCAAGGGATTAGCTGCTAGGGGTTTTACAGTGGCAATAGAAAGTACATAGGAGATGGCAAGACCAGAAACAAGTGTCTGGGGAAGTAAAAGGCAAAGAAGAAGAGGGATAGATGAGGATGGGGATGCATCTGCAAACAGGAGGTCTGCTGCAGCACAAAAGACAGAGGTGTCACTGCAAAGCACCCTTACAAAGGTGCCACTTTGGTGAGACGAGATCCTGCAGTGCTCTCCTGGCACAGCAGCCTTTCAGAGCACTGGGGGGAGGGAAAAAAATCATTTGTAGAAAGAAACATGCAAAACTTAGAGAAAACCTCACCCTTCATTGAAGGTTCCTATTGGCGTTGCACCACATCACAGAGCTAGGGCATGAGCAGTGCGTGGCTTACCGGTGACGGCAAACGCCACAAGATGAGGACTGGGAGGTTTTACAGGGCCAGTTTCCAGATCAGGCTCTCATGACTTTGGTAAAGTGCTTGAAGGCAATGCCAGCAAGCACCAGCACTTCTCTGTGCTTCATTCTCTTGCCCTTGGCAGCAGAGGTGCTGAAAATGGCTCCGACTGCAGGCAGCCCTGTGTGTGATCAGGGTAGCCCCACTTAACACCCAGCACCCGCCTTTCAGGCATGGGGTGGTTATGCTGGAGGGACCATCTGGCAGTATCCTGAGCCAGCTGCAGGTGCAACCCTGGCTCAACCCAGAAACAAGGTCAGAGTAGAGATCAAAGTGCTGTCCCAGCATCTTCACAGTTTTGTTTAAAGGTCTGCAGTTTTTCACACTTCAGAGCAGCCAGGCAGGTGGCAATGCCAAAAGATGGCTGTATAAATTTTTGCCTACTGTATGGAGGAGCTGGGATTAGCCCAGCATGGGCTACCAAACTGCCCCAGAGTCCTATAGGTGGAGGGTGAGAGATAGAGTTGAAGTCCTAGATATGATGTTTTTACCATCCTAACAACCTCAAGTCAGACTTAAAACCACAGTCTAAAGACTAATGATAAAGCAAAAGCCTCTGCCAAAAATACAGGCAGGACATTCCTGCCAGAATATATGTTGAAGAAAGACACACAATTATTTTTTAGCGTTGCTGGCACAGTGCTCTCAGGAAACCTTTCCCTTTAAACACTGAAATTAAACAAACACATGAAAGGCAGAGAGAAATGTAATTACTTTATAGCTTGACTTTGGTCTATTGCCTCAGGTATCCAGTTCCTTTTCTTACTGATGTGGAAACTCAAATTCCCCCCTAACGGTGTCATTAATTCCTTGGCCTGCGGAGCCCAACTTTCCTGCTGCATTTTGCATCAGGAAATCCCAGCTGCCCGCACCTTGCCCTGAAAAGGGCTCTGCAGGTGACAGCAGAACTCCCACCCTGCTCTCAGCACAGCGAGGGGGCAGGAGGGTTCCCCTTTCCCCCAAGGAAGGGAGGGATTAAAAAAAATTGCTTGACAAAAAAAAAAACAACAACCCACTGTTAAAGACCCAGGCAAAGCTCTAGCTCCTCTAACCTCTAGCCCTCCCGAAACTCCCCTCGCCTGCCAAAAACAATGACAAGGGATGTCTATTTCTGCTTGCCTTTTTTCCTAAGAAAAACACCTTCCCCTCTCCCCCCCGCTGCTCTTGCCCCCACACACAGTTGGGGCTGGCTGAGGTTGGTGTTAAATGAACACCCAGTCCTAAAACACACACGGGATGTCATCCAAAGGCTGCCGGAGGCTATTGAGAGACTCCCACTGATGTGAGTGCCCCCCACAGACCACCCTCCCCGGCATCCAAAGTAGCTTTAGGGTCATTGTGGAGAAAACAGATCGTTTTGGAGTAACACAGAGCACCCCACGTGAGGAGAAGCATCTCTCCTGGGCTTACCTTCCTGCTGCCCTGCATCCTGGTATGCTGATGAAATCCTCAGCGCCGGCTGCCAGCCCAAGCAGGCAGCCACCCTAGCTCCTTCCCCATTCCCAAGAAAGCTTTTCCCGGGCACCATGTGGATCATCCCAGCTCTTTTCAGAGATAAATCTCTGGAGGTCAGTCCTGGGAGCAGGCTGGTAGCAGCCTGCCCTTTGCAAGCTGCCATATAATTTAGGAGGAACCAAGAGAGACTGTGTGAATATATATACCCCTGTGACACACACACGCACACAGAATGTGCCTGGCATCCGAAGCAGCCGATGCTGGATTTATCCCTTCCCTTTCTGCCAGTGACTGACATAAGTGCTGGGAACTCTTGGTGGAAAACTGCTTATGAGCTTTGGGCCTGATCCAAACCCCACTGAAGACAAAGGAAAGACTTGTGATTGCCTCGGAGCTGGCTTTGGATTAGTCCCATTATCTCTGCTTGGAGAGCAGTGTACAAACAAAGCAGGCAAAGGCTGGGACATGGTTAAGTCTGTGCCTGGAGGCCAATCTCATCTGAGGAACAGAGAAGCTGCGAGGCGCTTCTGAGCCTTCCTGAAACATCCGTCCAAAGCCCTTCTGCGAGAGGACAAGCCTCAGGAAATCATGTGATCACATCCCTCAGCTCTCACTCCTGGGTGGAGGTGCTCTCTTCAGGAGGGGACACCCAGATTTCTCTGCCTGGCTTTGGCACTGGCCCTGTGAATCCTTCAGAGTCAGACCTACATCCAGACTGAAATTATGCAAATCATCTACCTCACAAGCTGAGTTTGATTATTATTATTATTACCATTATTATTTGGGTGCTCCAACACCAAGAGTCCTTAGAATGTTACTTAGAATTAACCAGGTTGGAAAAGACCTCAGAGATCAAGTCCAACCTATCACCCAACACCTAAACCACGGCACCAAGCACCCCATCCAGTCTCTTCCTAAACACCACCAGTGATGGTGACTCCATCACCTCGCTGGGCAGCACATTCCAATGGCCAATCACTCTTTCTGGGAAGAACTTCTTCCTAACATCCAGCCTAAACCTACCCTGGCACAGCTAGAGACTGTGTCCTCTTGTTCTCGTGCTGGTTGCCTGGGAGAAGAGACCAACCCCCACCTGGCTACAACCTCCCTTCAGGTAGTTGTTGACAGCAATAAGGTCTCCCCTGAGACTCCTCTTCTCCAGGCTAAGCAACCCCAGCTCCCTCAGCCTCTCCTCACAGGGCTGTGCTCCAAACCCCTGCCCAGCTTTGTTGCCCTTCTCTGGACATGTTCCAGCAACTCCACATCTTTCCTAAACTGAGGCAAGTTCTTTATATTCCAAGAGAGACCAAAGGAGTTACACTCACAGGCTCCCTCCTACCTAAAAATCCACAAAACCATTTGTTTTGTCAACAATTAAACAGCAATTTGCTGTTTTCCTGGCAGGCTGCAGAACTGAAAAGTGGTTTGACAGTTTCATTCCACTTCTCCTGGCAGCTCTACCTTTCTCTTCATTAACCAAAAAAAAAAAAAAAAGAGAGAGAAACAACCCAAAAAAGGTTATGTCATGTTTTTCTGTTTTGAGGCATTTGTTGCAACTACACAAGGCTCTCTTTTCCCCACAGGGAGAGTAAACGAGAACCATGAATTGCACCAAACTTACCTAAGCAAAGTGCGAAAGCACTTCTGTATCCTGGGATTACAGAGTTGACTGTTTCTTTGTAGAGATTAGGCCAGACAACATTTAAAACCTTGCTAAACCTATTTCTGTTGGAGATAAGGGGATTTTTTTTTAACCAGTACCATTCTGCTGGTATGGATACAGCCTTAGTATGGATACAGTTACACTCCACCATGACTGGTGTAGTAGGAAAACGGTGAAAGCTTCCTTGCACCCCAAGTTTGAAAACACATCCTAGATTTTAACAGACTACCACGTGCCAATTAGCAACAGTAAGCAATGATGTGGCTCTCCTTCAAATGACACCATCATGAGCCCTAATAACTTAGTATCATAGTATCAGTCAGGGTTGGAAGGGACCACAAGGATCATCGAGTTCCAAGCCCCCTGCCATGGGCAGGGACACCCCACACTAGATCAGGCTGGCTCAGCTCTTTACACTGAGACTGAAGCTGGGATCTGGCTTGCACCTGAAGTGAGCTAAGATGCTGCACACAATTACCTAGGCTCAGCAGCGGGTGGGAAGGGTTGCTGATGCACTAACCTGCCTCAGAGCTCATCCCAAGCATTGGTAGCCTTAAAAAGGCTGGCACAGATTAAACTATGCTCAGATATCCCAAAGGGAGCAACCTCTACAAGTTTCAAAGTCTTCTGACATTACTGTGATGTTGAAGTTGGAGAGTTACAGCTGGTGTTGAGGGTTGGGTACCCCCAAGCTTGAAACACACAACATTAAGTTACTTTTCATTTCTGGTTTGCACTATAACCTTGCAAAAGCTTAAGTCTCTGGGATTTCCCACCCCTTGTCCAAAGAAGTAGAGAAGGGAAAGTGAGGATTTGAAGGGAAATAAGTTAAACCTCATAGCATGCAGTTTGAATTCTCTCATGAGAAGGGTCTTGCCACATCCTCAGTAGGGTGTCACGGCTTGAAAACATGCCTTGTTTTCTAAGCACATTTATTTGCTAGGCAAACTCAGCAATTAGAGTCTGTCCTAAAGAAATCCCTAGAAAGGCATCTGCAAACAGTTTCACCAAAACTTCAGTTGCTGCTGAATGTAATTCATGGCAGAGTGCAACCCTGGAATCTCTGCAAGCATGGGGTACAAGTAGCTGGAGGAGGTGTTTGGGATGAAGGAAATGGTGATGCTTCTTCCATTTCCCATGAATATCATATGCACAGTTCCAGCCATATGTTGTGTTGAATCTGCCACATTCTTCTGTGGTGGGCACAGATGTGGACAGATCTGACAGATCAGGGTCTTAGGGTCACACAGGAGTAAATTGGGGGCAGATGATTTGAGAGTTGCAGCTTATTTTTAGAAAAAAAAAAAAGAAGGGAAGAAAAGGGGGGGAAAAAAATTGCCAAGAATCATTTCTGCCATGTGTCTGAACAAGAAAAGCATTTAGCTCACTCACTAAAAACAAAGAAGAGTTTCTCTCGAATAAGGAGTTTGTTTTAAGAGGCTGACAAAGATTTTTTTCTATGCCCTCTATGGATCACAGGTGCTGCAGGAAAGCATATACTTTGCTGTGTATTTCCATGCTTCATTAGCAGATATTATTTTCAGACAGTGTCCAACAATGCTCCATCTTTGCAGGCACAGAAGCAACTCCTTTGACCAGCAAGCAAAGTTTCATCCCAATTGCCTAACTTACGCCACTTGCTGGTTGTTCCTCTGATTAGTGCTGTTTTGCTTACGTCTGCACCGTGGGTGATAAAAGGCATCAAGGAAACAGAAAGCCCTTTCCCAGGAATATAATCACTGCTAGAAGAGGGAACAGGAAACAAGGGAAATGAAAATCAACGCTAATTCAAATCCTTTACAGAACGCGGAATTAATCGGGTTGGAAAAGAGCTCAGAGATCATCAAGTCACAGTACCACAGTATCACCAAGGTTGGAAGAGACCTCAAAGATCATCGAGTCCAACCTGTCACCATAGACCTCATGACTAGACCATGGCACCAAGTGCCAATTCCAATTCCCTCTTAGACCCCTCCAGAGTGACTCCACCACCTCCCTGGGCAGCACATTCAGATGGCAAATGACTCTCTCAGTGAAGGACTTTCTCCTCACCTTGAGCCTAAACTTCCCCTGGTGCAGCTTGAGACTTGTTCTGGTGCTGGTTGCTTGAGAGAAGAGACTAACTCCCTCCTGGCTACAACCCCCCTTCAGGTAATTGTAGACAGCAATGAGGTCTCCCCTGAGACTCCTCTTCTCCAGGCTAAACAATCCCATCTCTCTCAGCCTCTCCTCATAGGGCTGTGCTCCAAACTCCTCCCCAGCTTTGTTGCCCTTCTCTGGACATGTTTAACAACTCAACATGTTTCCTAAACTGAGGGGCCCAGAACTGGACACAGGACACAAGGTGTGGCCTAACCAGTACTGAGTACGAGGGGAATAGATAATCCTTACACCACCAAAACACACAAAAACCCCCAAACATAGCAGAACTACAGCAGATCCTGCACATCTATTACTGATGCTCAGAAGAGCACATCACACACACACGTGCTCTCTGCCTCCTACTGTACAGAGCTGAACAGCAGAGAGTGAGAATGAAGTGTCACATTACTTCATTAGTCCCACAAACTGCACGGCTGAACCTTTCTTTATATACTGTGAGGCTCTGCAAAACCAGGGCAGAATTCAAACCCAAAGGGCATTTGTCAGAGGAGGACAAGGAGCCTGTTTCACACCACTGCCTGCATCGCAGCTCAGTGACCTTCCTTTCCAAGACTGCTTTGAGAGGGACAACAGAAGAAAATCCTGGACCCTGATAACAGGAGTGTCCAAAAGAGCCTGGTCACCCGAGTATTTGTATTATGGTCACATCCAGTCATTTGCAGTGGATTTTTCCAGGCCATCAGCTCAAATTACTGATAGCCAGCCTGGGACACTTTAATTTGCATTGAGTAGAAGCTTATACCAGAATGCTCTGTGGGTAAGATCATCCCAAGCCAGGCACCAGATGGGTTGGAAATTGCTCAGAGAACAATGTCACCCCTTTGCTCCCCAATCCAAGGGCTCTCCTGGGCCTGGGCAGGAACAGGGTGAAGCTGCTCTGAAAGTGTAGCTGGAGCTTTTCCATTTCCCCTTACAAGTCACTGAGGAGTTATATGTATGATCAGACATAATTTCCACCCCCCCACCCCACCCCACCCCACCTGTATTTTCCCTGTTGGGTTAAGTGTAAAAGGCCTGGGTTGATGTAGCCTACACTTTACACATATCCCTGCCCCTTGAGGTTTCTTTCAGGCTATTTCTGGGTCTTCAGGTGGGATTTAAGCCATGTGATGTTGGGCCAAAACAAGTGCAGCTTAGTGAGTAACTTGTAGGAATAGGGATCAGAAAGCCCAGCTTGTTAGGTGAATGTGGATATTTCAGCCCAGCCATCCAAGCTCTGGGTAAGGATCACATCACTCAAATCCTTTTGCCAATTGTTTGAGATCCACAGTGTTGAGAAGGGTAGGAGGCAGGTGGAGAGGATGGTATTTTGCTCATCTCCTGCTTTGGGATCTCTTCAAGCTCATCAGAGCTGTGTTTTGCTCAAACACAGTGCTGAGCATAGCAGCCTCACCAGGACTGGTGAGAGGGGCAGGGAGAAGATGGGATGCTACAGGTGCTGCAGTCACTTCAAACTAACTTTACTTTTCTGTAAGATTTGTTTTCAGTTTGGTCAGCTCCTTGACCTGGACAAGCACAGAAATTTCCATATACAAAGCAGGGGACTTGAACAGATACACAGGGTGAGTAAAAGTTAGGACCACCACTTCAGAGGAAATAGGAGTTTATGCTGGATTAACCCAGCCACTTAACTTGAATTTGTCTGTATTAACTTGGTGAGACAGAACAATTCCCATTAGGCAAACAGGCAACCAGGGGCTGGACATTCTCCTCCTGGAGAGATATTTACCCCATGCATGGTGGGCAGAGATCAGGCACTTGTGGGTCAGAGCAGTACCATCATCTAATGGCAGCATGACACGCAGTGATGGGCAACGTGGTAGCTGCAAAGCCGTGGCTAGGCTGCCGTAGCTTGGGGAACCGACCTAGCGAACTGGGACTGCTAGCCTTAAAAGGCATCCCCTGCTGGCAGAAGAGAGCTAACATTTTCCACATCACCTCTCCCATATTCTTGTGCCTGGTCAGTTCTGAACACATGCAAATAGCATCACAGACGTACAGAATTTTGTCTGGTTTAGTCCTGAGTACTGCCAAACAGCATGGGATAGATAATCACCTGCCTGCTTTCAGATTCCTCCTAAACTGGAGTCACAAGGCAATACAACCCACAGCTTCCTTCACCTTCCCAAGAGCAAACCTTTCTCCCCAAGTCTTCCCAGTAATGAAGCAAGCTCCTCATCCTCTCTGCTGTGTAGCCAAGCCACAGAAAGCAAGCTTTGCTTGTCCAGTGAGATAACCTGCTACCTATATGCTCCTCTATTTTTCTTTTCATGCAGTAAGAGAGGAAGGAAGAAACAGAAGAGATACAAAAGAAGAGCAATGCAAACCATGACAGGAGAGAAACACAGGTCATGTTCACACACAGGTGACACATAACTGTCTCTCTACCACAAATGGCATCCTCCAAAGGCAGCAGTGACACTGTTTAGGGCTCCTATCTACCATACATTCCTTTGCAGGTCTTGAAAATTAGTGTACATACTTCAGTATGTCTCAGTTTAGATCAGTTTAGGTCAATTTGGGTCAATTCTGTTTGACAGGATTGTTCAAAGCTTAAATTAACATTTGCAAAGGTCTAGGAGAGATGGGGTACAGGGCATTTTCAGAGAGACAAAGCAATGTCAACGTCCTAAAGTGTAATTGGGATGGGTTTTGTGGGCAGCTTCCAGCAGCAACATTTAAAGCAACATCCATTACCCAGAAAAATCAGCTTTCAGCTAAGGGTCTGCTACAAGTCACACTTTGTGAAACTCCATGCTTATTTTCTTCCTATTTTTTTTCCTTGAAAGCACTTGGAAATCCTGTGACAACTGCCTGAGGAGAACCACAGAGTTCACCAGGCTGATGGCACATAGCAATGTAAGCAGACCAGGAGGAACATATGCCTGAGGGGCATCAGGGTAACTTCTAACCTGTGCACCATGAACAACTCGAGATACTTCGACACAGAATCATCAAATCATGGAAACAATAAGGTTGGAAAAGACCTTAAAGCTCATCAAGTCCAACCTGTCACCCAAGACCTCATGACTACTAAACCACAGCACCAAGTGCCAAGTCCAATCTCCTCTTGAACACCTCCAGGGATGGGGACTCCACCACCTCCCTGGGCAGCACATTCCAATGGCTAACAACTCTGTGAAGAACTTTCTCCTCACCTCCAGCCTAAACCTCCCCTGGTGCAGTTTGAGACATGGCAGAGAACTGATCCAACCACATCTCATTTAGCCTGCAGGGCTGGTTTGGGGCCAGACACTCTATGTTAGGATGAAGAGTATATAGAAATATCCTACATACTTGCCCCACACCTTTCCTCCTCTGATCATAACCACTTGCATCCTCAGTCAGAGACATGACCCCTGATCAGATGGGCCCTGAGGGTGGACACTTCATTGTGAGATCCATGTCCTGAAATGCTACATGGAGGCATGTCCAGACCTCAGCTGTCCTCACATCTGAAGATCTTCCCACGAAGCTGCCCAACTCCAAAAGAAGGGTAATGGTAGCTAATGTGTTGAACACACACACCTGCCATGACCTACTTCTCTGGCAGTTATGGACCTACACAGAGGCAGTCACTGATTTCTTCACCAATAGCTTCACAAACAATTTAAAATAAACTGAACCAACTATTGACTTTTCTCCATAGCCAGAGGGTCTGCTTTTTTGAGGAAAGAGCAGCAAGAAAACAGCCCTGGGTGCAGGACCACACTAGAGAACATGAGGTTTAGGATTTTGACTGCCTTTTTGTGTATGGGTTGGACAGATAAGCAGATGAGATTAAAGCTTCGACCTCTTTCTGGTTGAAGGCTTCCTATTGCAATCACAAACTGGAATTTGGAGCCTTAGTACATAGGAGACCAGAAATTTCTTCAGAAGCATCTTAGATGACATTTTTATGTACAGATGATTATTCCAGTGCTACTGAGATTCAGATCTTAGTGCTTTCCTCAAGTTCCCACTCCCCAGGCTCCTCAACAGACTTCCTAACATAGTTAATTCAGTACTGATCTGGGTATTTCACACTTTGCCAGCACGTGGGAAGAGGAGCAGCAGCTTATACACATGACAAAGCTTCCACCAGGGTTCAGTCATGGAAGGGGTCTAAAATGGTATTAGCATCAACTTGGTAGAAAGGAGCCATGTTGGTGTCATTTAACACAATGAAAAGCATAATTGGTTACAGCTGACAAACACAGAATTGCATTAAACAGAGCATTGGATGCTGGGCTATGGTTTACATCAAATTGTCAATCTCAATATGGCAGTCCCCTAAAAAAAGTCACTTTTTCTGTAAACCCTCAGGAAACATAGCAAATCACAGCAACATGTTTATAGTCCTCAAATGCCACACAAGAAACCTGATCTGTGTCTTTTAAGGTGGGATATACTGGAGGGTGTTTCACTGAGTCCGTACTCATTTTCCAAATACATTGCCCAGGTTCGCCAAGCCTTCCTGAATCTCTCAGAGACTGACTTTTAGATGAAGCTGTGGAGTGGGCAATCCTCAAGGCCAGGCTCAACCAATAAAAATGAGATGACTTTCTTATCTACATGTTGTTTTCTCTCTTTGGACCTGGCAATTAAGGCTGGAAATGACAGCAACAATATGTAGATCTTTACAGCCTGCCCCTGAACTTCGCCGTGTGCTGCTGCCGTATAATCTGATGGCAGCTTTTGGACTTTGCCACTAAGTTGACACCAGCAACCACAGTAGAAGGATGATATTATTTACATCCAAGTTTGTTTCTGTGCTTACTGTGGCTGGAATTTAAGTTATTTCAACATAGTTTCAGGTTTCTATACCAAATGGCTCCTATATCGTTTCAGGTTCCTATACCAGATACCGATACTATGAAATCCTTTAGGGAAGGGGCATGCGCAGTCTGGTGCTAACTCCATCTTCTGTCTGCTTGCAGCCCCCTAAGACAGAAAAGCAGGGGAGAGGTCTCCTGGGTTGGGTTAAGTGGAGAAGGGACTTTCAGCATAGTCAAAGCAATTTTGTTTGGGCAGATATACCAGGTCTTTCAGCACACCCTGTCGTTTCAGGAGGTTTCATGAGCAGCAGAGCTGATAGAACCTGGTGTCCTGAGAGACTTGTGGTCTAGATTCTCTGGTCTCTAATACTCAGACTGAGCTCGAGCCAAAGACCTTCCAGGCTAGCAGTCTTTTTCCTTCACCCAGGCTCATATTTTCATGAATTGGGTAAGCAGCTAGTCTTATTTAGGATCTACAGCTCTGTGTCAGCTTTTTCCACCATATCTAAGAGGTAAGTGGAAATGAGGACAGAGAGACAGACAAAGAGACATACTAAAACTAAAAATGCACACACTTTGATTATCAGCTTCAGGAGAACATAATTACAGCAGGCAAAAAACACTTTAAAACAAGCTCTTTAAAATGCTGAACCCAGTTACCTACTCTGTAGATGACCTGCTATGATTAACAGCATATCTTCAAGGTTTCAAGATAAGGAACTACAACACCAGGTAAATCTTTACAGCAGGATGGCAGCACCCTGATTTCATTCAAAGTCCTGGTTTACTGCCATGAGTACTCAATCAGCCTTGCAGAAAATAGCTTTGAGCTAACTTTATTAAAGAACAAACAAGAGGAAGAGTCAACAAAACTGTTCTCTAAGTTTTAAATAACAGGAGGGGAGGAAGCTTTATTGCTTTATGCTACTACATTACACAGATACAACAACAGCTGTCAACAACAATATTATCTGTATTACAGCAGAGATCCCAACTGAGACTAAGGTCTCATTGTGCTGGACAATCATTAAAAAATAAAACAAGAAGAAATACACTGTAAGAAACCATCCCCTAAAGAAACTCCTGATATTAGGCAAGAGAGAAAGAAGGGGGGAAACTGACCTTTTCTTTTACAGATGGGTAACTGAGGAATATGAATGATAAGTGTCTTGCCAGAGGCTGCAATAAGAAGTCATAACTGAGCCCTGATTTTCCAAATCCAACTCCAATCCCAGCCAAATCCAGTGGCAGGCTTGCCTTTAAATCATCCCTAACAACATTACAGTTGGGTCTCACTTGTAATGTAACTGGAGAAATCAGAAATGGAGGCACATCCCCCTCCCCACCACCCCCATTTTTTACCTGTTTTTCCTTTATTCATGAGCATTGTTACTTCATCCACACCACATATTGCTCATGACTGTAAGCCCTTCGTGAAACGGGTCCTTCGTGTCTAATTTTCCCTACTTAAAACTAGAGGGGCTGCATTTTTAGGTGCTGTGCCAGACGCAAACTTGTTCCAGCAGCTGGGCACCCTCCTTCTTCAACTCCAACAAACTTGCTCCCTCCACAGCATCTGGGGGAGATGCAGGACCATTTAGCACAACTAACAGGGCCCCAGTGCGCTGCCATGAGCGGGAAGCTCCTGAACCGATGCCACAACCCCTGCATCAGAACGTGTTGGGTGAAGGCTTAAATTTATGTGGTTAGCAAGAGTCAACACAGTAATTTGGTGTTAGTCAGAATTACCACGGTTGGATTCCCCTTTTCTCAGCTTCTCCTGTTCTAAGCCATCTTAGTGGCCTTGATTCATAAAAGTCACAGATCTACCCCTTCCAAATTGCCCCTTCATGTAAATACTGTCAGCACAAATAAAGTCATTACTGTCAAAGCCATCTGAAAATGATGAACACACTTCATTGCAAAGTAGGCAAAGTCCATAACAAGATAGCAATTTGCACCTTGTTTTTTTCCTTCCTTCCTTTCTTTCTTTCCCCAGTTTGGGGGGGGGGGGGGGGAGAAATTCACTTTCTTCAGTGCATAAGTTAAGCATGGAACATATTATTTAATCCTAATGCAAATCACACCAGCAGGAAATGTCGTAAAGGATGGGGGGGGGGGGGGGGGGAAGGGGGGGGGAAGTAATCTTCTGAAGGAAAAATAAATTATCGACCATGTTAAGAAGGAAAGAAACATTCTCAAATAATTTCTTTCTTTGTTGGTATTGGCTGGCAGCATAATCCTTCCAAGTAAATTGTAATTTCCAAATTAGATTATACATTATGTCATATTAGTTTTATATTAGAAAAACAAACTGACTGAAAGGAAAAATGCCAAAGTCGACTTGCCTGGTAATGTAATTTTTGCATTTCTGCTGTGAAATGCTTCATCTTTCTTTTTTTTTTTTCTTTTCTTTTCTTTCTTTTCATTCTTTTTTTAATAAGTTTTACAGGAAAACAAAACCTAAATTGAGGCAAGATATTTACTTTACTTGGCCAAGCCCTGTTTTAAACATAAATAGGAAAAATGCAGGCTGAGCGCTTTCAGGACACCACATAACCATAGCAACAGCTATCTCTGTGTGTAAATACAAATACCAGCATGGAAATTTTTGAGAGTTATGCATCAATCGACAACACAAGCACCTATTGCACTCTGAAACAACTGACATGCAGAGAACATTACGTCTGCACAGGTCAAGTGATCTTAAATCAGGAAATGGCAGAATCGAGAATGCCTGTGTAACTTTTGCACGGCTCCTTGGCTGTCCATGCTAGGCAAGTCTTTAAATTCACCACCCTCTGCTTGTTGGGAGTGGGTTTCACACAATCCCTGCTTTGGTCACTGACCACTATGGATGGTGTTTGCTGGATACAATATCACAGAATATGTCTTTATAATCTTCTGGAGCTGATGCTTGGCCCAAGCCTCCTTTTACTTGAATACAGTAGAATAGAATAGAGCAGAGCAGAGCAGAGCAGAGCAGAGCAGAGCAGAGCAGAGCAGAGCAGAGCAGAGCAGAGCAGAGCAGAGAAGAGAAGAGAAGAGAAGAGAAGAGAAGAGAAGAGAAGAGAAGAGAAGAGAAGAGAAGAGAAGAGAAGAGAAGAGAAGAGAAGAGAAGAGAAGAGAAGAGAAGAGAAGAGAAGAGAAGAGAAGAGAAGAGAAGAGAAGAGAAGAGAAGAGGATAGACCAGACCAGGTTGGAAGAGACCTTCAAGATCATCGTGTCCAACACCATCTAATCAACTAAACCATGCAACCAAGCACCCTATCATAGTCCCTACGACCCAGCTTTTTACATGCTCAGCTCATACTTCAGAAAACCACAACATACCACTAAGCAGAGATAATTCTTTAGCTTCAGTGTATGTCAAACAAGGTTCAGAAGCATGAGGTGACCTCGGAACAAAGCCATATATTGTCAGGAAGGAAAGCAAGGTAGGTACAGCACCACAGGGAAGATGAGATTGAAGAGGTCTCAACACACGTGATTTGCTCAAAGCAGCAAGTTGCAGAATGCTTTGAAGTCAACCCTGCAAGTGTCAACACGGAATATTGTCATTTTCTAACTTCACCTGCTAAGCTGTCACAGGAGCAAAGGTACATTACTGTCACTACAATGCTTCAGTAAGTTTAGATAGTTAAAAATAGATTGTAAAAACAATCAGTTAATCTTGGGTGCTGCAGGAACCAAAAGTCAACAGCTCCAGCTCTCTGAGCAGCTGGCTACAAATGGCCAAGGAAAAGGACCATCTAAACTGACTCACCTTCACCACCTTGCCTGTGCTTCCCCTCCCCTCCCTATACAAGACTTGGATGTTCCCTTTTCCACCTCCTGCTCAGTCTGATGAGGGGGAGGGTATCAACACCCAGGGGAGACTCTCTTGCCTGAGTCTCTAAACTAATAAGCAGACTAACTGCAGAAAAGGTCCAGTTTAGACATTGGGTTGGGGAAGATCAGGGTCCCTCTTTGGAGGACTGTTTGTCATAAATGGAGGCATGCAGGGGCAAAAAGCATTCCCCAATTATCAAATTGCTACTAAGCTCATGCAAAATTTGTTTGGTTGGTTGTTTTTTTTATCTTATCAATTATTATCCTGGGAAAATTCACAGAGTCTCTTGCAGATAAGAGCAAAACCCTTCCCACCTCACAATCATGGAACAATTTGGATGGATTACACATAATCTCCATTGGAAGCTGTTACTACTAGATTTTGGAGTACAATGAAAGAAAATCAAAATACACTTTGTGTGTGTGTGTGTGGTTTTTGTTTGGTTTGGGTTGTGTTTTCTACTCCGTGGTTGGTTTTTGGTAATGGAATTTTTTTTTTATTCTCATATGACCTTTCCAAATTCAGGCCAGTTGATGAGTGCAAACTGCTTTGATAGTAATAAAGAAACCAAAAAGGTAGAATATATAAAGTGCATCTTTACGCATACAAAGGGGAAAACAGCTTGTAATAGGGAAGTAGATGTGCTCCCTGCCGTGAGAGGACAGCATGGATTGAGGAAGGGCAGGTCCTGCCTGACCAACCTGATGTCCTTCTATGATGAGGTGACTGCCTGGGGGATGTGGGGAAGGCTGTGGATGTAGTCTACCTGAAGCACAAGCCCTATGAAGAGAGGCTGAGGGGAGACCTTATTGCTGTCTACAACTACCTGAAGGGAGGTTGTAGCCAGGTGGGGGTTGCCCTGTTCTCCCAGGCAACCAGCACCAAACAAGAGGACACAGTCCCAAGCTCCAGGGGAGGTTTAGGCTGGATGCTAGGAAGAAGATCTTCACAGAAAGAGTGATTTGCCATTGGAATGTGCTGCCCAGGGAGGTGGTGGAGTCACCATCACTGGAGATGTTTAGGAAGAGACTGGATGGGGTGCTTGGTGCTGTGATTTAGTTGATTAGATGGTGTTGGGTGATAGGTTGGACTCAATGATATCAAAGGTCTCTTCCAACCTGATTAATTCTACTCTATTCTATTCTATGTAGGAAAGGAAGGGAGATCTGTGTGTCCCAGTCTGGCAGACTGACAGCACCTATGGACCCCACCAGCAATCACTTTGCCACAGTGTGTGCTCAGCAACCTAAAAATACCTTTCGCTGCTGGGCTTTTCCCAAATGACAAGACCACCAAAAACTGTAACTTCCATGGGCCCAAAGGAATGTCTGGACGTGGAATCATCTTAGATGTTAAATATATATACACATACAAAAAAGAAATTTGGCCTCTAAAGACCATTTCGAAGTCAAGTTCTAAATGAACCGAGAAAGAGGTTTAAATGCAAGGTTCCTGCTTCAGCTCAGCTACAATCTCACTACTCCCATAATATAATACTATAAAACACAACAGGGTGGTTTTAATTCTAATACAGTTTTATGTCATCACAGCTACAGCAACGTTGCCTGTATAAAACAGACAGATACACAGACATGTCTGTCTCACTTCCTGCAAAGGTTATGCTTACAAGCTTTTTAAAAGGAGTCAAGAGATTATTAATAGAGGTAGTAACAGGGTGGGGAATGTGAACGCTGTGAGGAACAGGCTCTTGCAAAGCTCTTAGCAAAAGTTAGCTCTGAGCAGTGACTCTACACAATTTGTTGGCTTCTACAGCTATCTATAATTTTTTTTTTTTAAACATCAGTTAATCACCTAGTAATCTTGTAGGAGGATTTTTCAAATGAAGCAACATACACATACAACTTGGGGATTTGGGGCAAGATGGTCACTGATGGCAGCGTAAAGCAAGCCAGGAGCCAAGCTCCATGTGGCATAGCCTCATTTGATCTTTGCATTAGATCACATTTGTTCATGAGTGTCATGGTGCACCTATTTGAACAGTTTATTCCCAGTTTGGTCATATTGCACCAAACCTCTAATAATTTACTCAGCCCTGTCAGTTTTGCTTAATCTACTTGATACATTGTTTACATTTATATGGCTAGAATCAGTTTACTAATAACCTGTAACCCTGTGTCTGGACCATGTTTCATGAAGAGTCCAGAGGTAGGGATGGGATGGGATGGGATGGGATGGGATGGGATGGGATGGGATGGGATGGGATGGGATGGGATGGGATGGGATGGGATGGACCAGACCAGGTTGGAAAAGACCTTCAAGATCATCAAGTCCAACCTATCACCCAGCACCATCTAATCAACTAAACCATGGCACTAAATGCCTCATCCAGTCTCCTCTTAAACACCTCCAGTGATGGTGACTCCACCACCTCCCTGGGCAGCACATTCCAATGGAAAATCACTCTTTCTGTGAAGAATTTCTTCCTAACATCCAGCCTAAACCTCCCCTGGCACAGCTTGAGACTGTGTCCCCTTGTTCTGGTGCTGGCTGCCCGGGAGAAGAGACCAACCCCCACCTGGCTACAACCTCCCTTCAGGTAGTTGTAGACAGCAAGAAGGTCTCCTCTCAGCCTCCTCTTCTCCAGGCTAAGCAACCCCAGCTCCCTCAGCCTCTCCTCATAGGGCTTGTGCTCCAAACCCCTCCCCAGCTTTGTTGCCCTTCTCTGGACACAAAACCTCATCACAATTACTTACAGACTTGACCAAAAGAGTTTGGTGTGAATATGATCTTCCCTAGTGTCACTCATCTCAAACTTGCACAGACAGCCTAAACTTCTCACCTAAAAGGTGAGTGGCTTCATGGAACAAGGAAAAGAGAAGCTGGCTTTGTCTTTACTCTTTTCCATCACACCTCAAGAGGAGGGTAGTTCATGAGCATGCAAGCCTGAAAAATGTTGGGGTTTTTTTTGACTCTTTATTCCACTAACTCATTCAACTTTCTCTCCCATGACATCACCAGTTCCAAGAGTCCCACTGGAGATGGAAAAGGGTGACATTCTGGTGGAAATTACATGAAACTTCTCCATAAGGTAGCAAAGACATGAAACCCAAAAGATATAATACTTTATTCTTCTATAAAACAGAATAGAATAGAATAGAATAGAATAGAATAGAATAGAATAGAATAGAATAGAATAGAATAGAATAGAATAGAATAGAATAGACCAGACCAGGTTGGAAGAGACCTTCAAGATCATCGTGTCCAACCTATCATCCAACACCACCCAACCAACTAAACCATGGCACCAAGCACCCCGTCAAGTCTCCTCCTGAGCACCTCCAATGATGGTGACTCCACCACCTCCTCAGGCAGCCCATTCCAATGGGCAATCACTCTCTCTGTGTAGAACTTCCTCCCAACCTCCAGCCTAAACCTCCCCTGGCACAGCCTGAGACTGATATATGTGAGAAAGAAATTTATTTCTCTGACAGCTTGATAGCAAATTACCTGATATGGATATTTTTAATTGTTGTCTCTATTACAGGTCTCAGTCAAAGAAACAACTAAATGCATCACAACCTGATGTGGTGGGTCTCACCAACCCTCCCTCTCTCATAAAGGAAATCAGTATTTGGCTTTGGCATGAAATATCTTTTCATGTTTTACCTCCCAGGCCTGACCACAGATATTCCTTTCTCCAAAGACATTCACAGAGAGGTCTATGATGTATGATCTTTTTTGCACACATTCATCAAACACCTTTTTTCATCTTCTCTTTTTCCTTTTTTTATACAGAGCTAACAGGGATTTTGCTGGAGGACCAAAATGCCAGTTCAGGTTCTGAACTCCATACTTCGAGCAGGGCTCTTTACAAAACCTTTTGTGACACAAAATGCTACCAGTGGCTAAGGAGGGAGGAAAGAATGAAAGCAACAACTCTGAAAACCAAAGGCTCTCACAATGTCCATGAAACACCAGTTTCAAGAGAGTTAGAGTCCCAGGAAAGAGAGACAAGACACACAGGCACATACACTTAATAAGAGTCCTGGAGACCAGGTCCAGAATGATATAATTGGTTGGCAGGCACACTTCAATCACTCCTTCATTTTGTAGACTGCCATTATTTAGCTTAATAGGAACTCAAAGAAAGGAAGACGGAAGTTAAATGAAGTAACCTCCCACCCAGCCCTGATGTATTGTGCCAGCTTCCTTTATGCTGCCTCATTTGTGCCTATAGAAACTGTTCTCAATGACACAGGGATCAGGGTTTATTCTCAATAAAGAACCTGACTTGATCACAGTCACCCATTACCATGAATGCTACTCAACAGCTTCTGCTATTACCACCAAAAATAATTATAACAATCCTTTTTTAGCATAATATTTGTTACCGCTGAACTCCACTAGAAATATATACAGTGAAAACATCTGCTTTTATACACAGCCTTTGTGCTGTGATTTCAGAGGAAGCCTGAAAGGCTCAGTCCAAGGTTGTCATCTGGGGACACATTATTTAAATGGAGATCTTTAATACACCATGTCAGAAGGCCATCTTCATCTCTGTGGTTCCAGGGAAGTGCAAGCACTGCACTGTGAAGAATTTGGCTTCTTACCTACATAAAATAAACAGCTTCAATGCCTGTAAGTCTCAAAAATAGTGCTAAGGGTTCTTTTTTTTTAACAATCCTCAGTCTACTGTTTCAATAGACAGACTACACATTGCATCTCCCCACACATATAATACAGCTGCTTTATGTGTTGGCCTTCATCTCTTTTTTGTTTCTGTAATAAGAAATGGATGGAAACAAATGACCCTTTCAAAGCACCGATCTGTTAAAAGAAATAGCAAACAATCCCAAAACCACAGAGACTCCTCTACTGGCACAAGAATGGTGGCCCTTAGTCGTTTCAGGCCCCAAATGAGATAACACTCTGAAACAACATTCATTAATGTTTGAAATCTCAATACAGAGCAATTTAATTCAACGGGCTTTGTTCTTTGGAAGAGACCTAAAAGGGAAGGCGGGAAGGGCAAAAAGACAGCTTAAGTCATATAAACTTTCACCAAAGAGCAAATCAAAACATCTGAGGTTCATTCAATAGGGCTGACTGGCCTCAGCGAGAAGAAGACAAACAAAGAAGCATTGTATTGTTCCGCGGAGTGAGGTTTTTCCAGGAACATCCCGACAGATGCTTTCCAAGTGAACACCATGCAGCTGAGAGTAGGTGGATTTGAAACATCAGAAGATCAATAAAAATCCATCTTTCCATTTCACAGGAAGTTGACTGTTAAAACAGTAATGTGCTTGTCCGTAGCATGTAAAACAGAAAGGCCACACAGAGGTTGGGTGTCGAGTTACTGCTCAATGACTTAATAACGTGGTACATACATACTGAACACCTTCCCTTTCCCCACCCTGAAAGCCGTGAGAGCCAGTCTAAGCCTTTTAAGTAAATGAGAAAGGGTAATCTCTGATGTAAAAATAAAATCAAATCAATTACCTTTTCTAAAAGAACAAACAAACTCATTTCAAATAATCCCATTTCTTGTCACCCTATCTTTAATTCCCAAGGCTCAGATACTTGGGGAACCAAGTGGGTTAGTAATGAGGAATGTTACTGATGGTGCCTAACTCATGAGGGGTGAGAAGGGCATCAGTATGAAACCAAGCAGACTCTCCTGGTCTTACGTCTACTGGTTCAGTTTTTGTTTCATCTGTTCACCAAAGTTGTAAGTGGAAAGAGATCTGAATAAAAAACCCTGACTCAAGTGGTCTTTGCATGCATCTACATTTGGACCAGCAATATGACAAGAATGATCCAAGGTCCTGAACAGCTACAGAATCACAGAATCACCAAGGTTGGAAGAGACCTCAAAGATGAGCAAGTCCAACCTGTCACCCAACACCTCATGACTAAACCATGGCACCATGTGCCATGTTCAATCCCCTCTTGAACACCTCCAGGGATGGTGACTCACAATTCAATAGAGAAGGACCTGTCAAGCTAGAAGAGGTGCCCAAGATAGGATGTGGTAGATCTAGGTGGGTCCCTGGCCACAATGAATAGATATGAATTGTTTACTCTCCAGAACAAGGTCTGGGGAACAGAGAAGAAAATATCAAGAAGTTCTTCCCCCAGCACCTGGTGTAGCTAAGGAGCTTCCTTGGGGTGTTTATGAAATACACATGGGTTCAAAGAGTGATCAGTCAAATTCATCAGAAAAAAACCCATGACCTCCCTATAAACACAGAATGTCACCTTTGTGCAATGTGGTTTTGAACCTTCAAATGATGAAGGTTAAAAGAGTGATGATGGTGGGAAAACATCATCAGATGTGTGTAGCTTTTCTTTGCTGTATCCAGTTGCCACTCAATGGCAGAGTACCGTGCTGGAGACACCTTTGGTACTACCCAGTGTAACCAATCTTACATTATGTGAAACACCACAATTGCCTGTGTGTGTTCCTAGCCCACAGCAAACATGAAGTAAATTGGATCGATTTAACCCACCCAGAAGAAGGTTTAAACTAGGCTGGACAATCTCATATTTGCCAGTGGTCAAAATGTACATGCACAAAGTTACCCCAAGCTAGCCGCCACCAGGAGCCATGGTACTACTTAGCCCTGTGGCACTGATCATTGACTTTGCACATTGCAGAGTTCACTCTAGCCCCACAGGTTAAGTCCATCTCTAGACTTGTCTGTTTCAGCCTCTCACAGATCCCACCAAACTGACAATGTTTCAGTCATAGTCTGACCTCTGGAGTGTACCTTACAGCCAAGAGATTGCAGAGATGTTCCAGTCGATGCTGACAAGGTTCTGACTGGTTCATGTCTTTGCTGCACCACTGGTTTGGAAAGTACAGATTTTCCCAGGGAGGTAAGAGCAGAAATCAGGGAACATTAGGGATTGGGATTTTTGCCTTGGCTGGGCAAACCAGTCCGTTTTCCAGGATAATATCCAGCTTAATGTTTAGAGGTCACAGCTTAGGCACCAGTATCAGTGAGCCTAACCTCTGCTTTCAAGAGGTTGCTCAGCGTTGCTGGAGTCATTTTTAAGGGGCATATTGCTAACCCAGATTGCAAGGTTTACTCCACAAGTAAATGTTCTTGCTTTTGAGGGATTAATCAGACTCTCTACAGAACTTTAGGACAGCTCTCCCTCTTGCTGTGGAAACTCTGTGGCAAGGAATCCATGCTTGATAGTCTCCCACAGGGATGTTTCTGTGGGAGCATCTGCAAGTAATTAATAATGGAAAATAGCAAGGCAAAAAGTTTCCAGCTGGTGATGAGGCTGCAATGGACACTCCTAGGGTGTCAGAAGTGTTAAGATGATATTCAACCTTATCACTGTTTGCTTGCCTTTCCAGAACAAGGTTGTAAAGAACAGCCTGGAGGCATAAGGGGAAAGATCAGCAGCCCTAGGGAGTGAAGTGACTGATCCTTCTGCGCCAATGGCCAGGTCTGCAAGCACAGATCTTTAATGGTAAGGCGAACCACATGCTCATTAGTCAGAGATGTGGCTAATATTCAACCAATAGCATGCTGGTCTACATTTTAACCCATGGGTTTGAGTGCCTGCAAAATGGCAATGAGACCCTCTAGAAAAGCTGTGTGAGAGCTAGCAATTTCAGCACAGATGGATTTGTGCAAACTTCTCTTTAGATTACTTGACTCCAGCTCAGGTTGGATCTTCACCTGGAGGTAACAGAGCAGGGGTTGACATAAAGCCAGCATTTAAAGCAATCTAAAACTTGAGTTTCTCATGGAGATGGATCTCCAAGGCCTCTGTGGAGGGAATTCCCATTGATTTCAACACACAAGGAGAGCTTAGAAGAGCAGGCCCCTGAACCTGGGTCAAAGCAATGAACGATACCCAGTTCTGCTGCTAACGACATAAATCAGCCACATTCATTCCAAACCAGGCCCTGCAGCATGACCCTTAGCCAACCTTTCAGTGAACCTGAGATATGGTTTTCAAATTTGTAATGAAACCTGAAACTAAGTGATTTTCACCTGGTTCTGGCTTTCACAGAAAACATTTCACAGCAAGCTTTATTCCCTAGGTGTGATCTCCTAATTTCTTTCTTAAATTCAACCACTTTTTTTTAAGCTGGGAGAGCCAAAGAGTAAAGTGGTAACCATTTAGTGAAATGCATTGAGTTTTGGGTAAGAATATGAGCTTGTCAAAACAAGTTGCCTTCCATGGACTTCCCCAAGGAATTTTAAAGACACATCATTTCCAAACCAATGTGCCACAAAAAAAACCCAGAAAAAGGATAAAAACCTGACTTAAAGGTATAAAACTTGACTTTCATGTAAAGGCTGCCACAACCAATAGGACCTCTGAGTTTTATCTCTGAGCAGGGAACCGTAAGGGAAGATAACAGTAATGCAGTCATCAATCATCTCGAAAGCTAGTCCCACAAGGATGGTACAACAAAGCTGGTGAGGGGTTTGGAGCACAAGCCCTGTAAGGAGAGACAGGGAGCTGGGGTTGCTTAGCCTGGAGAGGAGAAGACTCAGGGGAGACCTTATTGCTGTCTACAACTACCTGAAGAGAGATTGTAGCCAGGTGGGGGTTGGTCTCTTCTCCCAGGTAACCAGCACCAGAACAAGAGGACACAGTCTCAGGCTGCACCAGGGGAGGTTTAGGCTGGATGTTAGGAAGAAGTTCTTCATGGAAAGAGTGATTTGCCATTGGGATGGGCTGCCTGGGGAGGTGGTGGAGTCACCATCATTGGAGGTGTTTAGGAGGAGACTTGATGGGGTCTTTGGTTGCACAGTTCAGTTGATTAGATGGTGTGGGATGATGGGTTGGTTGCGATGATCTCGAAGGTCTTTTCCAACCCAGTTAATTCTATTCTATTCTATTGACAACCGCGGGAAAGCAGAGGTGCTCAAACATTCCCACGTGCTTTGCAAAGATTTGCTCAATAAACCCAATCCAATCAACCACCCTTTGAAGCAAGGATCAGTGCATGTTTTCCTTCACAGTGGGTTTCTCGCCAGGTAGCGTTGCCTGGCGCTTGATAACCCCCTTGTTACGAAGGACACAAACCCAGGATTTACTCTGCAGAAAGCATAGCTCCAACTGAAAATAGCCTAGGAAGGATATAGCGTCATACCTAACACTACATTAAATGCAAGCTGAGAACCTGATATATTTTAGGAAAATTCAGCACACTCTAGACTAATAAACATTTTACAGTATTATTGCACATGTTCATTTCACTTTGTACAAATAATCATTCCCCTCACATCTAATAAGTCTGCTTGACACATTTGTGGCCTTATAAAAACACCTTCAAGGGTCTTGTTTGGAGGCATCGATCATTTATTTGTACAAAGCTCAAAGACAATGACTAACGATTCTGATGGTATAAAAGTCTTCAGCTGTGATCTTTGTCTTGTTGTTTGTTTTCTCAAAACTTTAAAATAATTTAAAGGATATTTTATTTTAACCAGGGTGGGTTTTTTTTTTCCCTCTGGCTGAAGTATCAAATCGATCAAGGCGAAGGAAAAGACCAAAGCTGTTTGCCTTTTAGTACATTTTCAGGGCTGCAAACAGAGTGCAATTCAAAGCTCTTATTTGCAGTTTGTGCTGTCTACACAACTGCCAGAGGCTAGGAATGCATGGAGTGAAAAATCAGGCTTTCAGCTATCACCTGTGGGGACATTTGGAGTTGACTTTATTTACTGTCTAGATACGGATCATAGGCAACCTCACCGTAAATCACAACTGACTGACATCGATGGAACTAGAAGAATCAAAATCCTAAATGTAAATAGCTCCTAAATCTGGGTGCCCCAAACTTGGTACACATTTCTAACTTATTGCAGCACCACATATTTTTCTTGCATCCAAGCAAACCCCAGGCTCCCATCACTGGTGGCAAGATCATTGAGGAGCGCAAGAGAAAAGAGCATTGTGCACACCCACGCAATCATGTGAATTGAGGGTAGCAAGTACTGCAGTGCTGACTGCTCCCTGGCCCTTATGATAGAGTAGAGTAGAGTAGAGTAGAGTAGAGTAGAGTAGAGTAGAGTAGAGTAGAATAGAATAGAATAGAATAGAATAGAATAGAATAGAATTAACCAGGTTGGAAGAGACCTTCAAGATCATCACGACCAACCCATCATCCAACACCATCTAATCAACTAAACCATGCAACCAAGGACCTCATCAAGTCTCCTCCTAAACAATGATGGTGACTCCACAACCTCCCTGGGCAGTCCATTCCAATGGGCAATCACTCTTTCTATGAAGAATTTTTCCTAACATCCAGTCTAAACTTCCCCTGGTGCAGCTTGAGACTGTGTCCTCTTGTTCTGGTGCTGGTTGCCTGGGAGAAGAGACCAACCCCCACCTGGCTACAACCTCCCTTCAGGTAGTTGTAGACAGCAAGAAGGTCTCCCCTGAGCCTTCTCTTCTGTAGGCTAAGCAACCCCAGGTCCCTCAGCCTCTCCTCACAGGGCTGTGCTCCAAACCCCTCACCAACTTTGTTGCTCTTCTCCGGACACCTTCCAGCAACTCAACATCTTTCCTAAAGTGAGGGGCCCACAGACAGAAGGGAACAGTCACCAAACATGGCATGGCTTTTCTAGGCTTTTCTTCTTAGCAAGCCACTAAAATGACAACATTTTCATTAAACTCACGTTAGCTGATCCGTGCTCCAGAGCTAACCAAAAGCAGAACCTCTGCTCCAGTTATGACCTCAGATACATGTAAATTCAAATGAGGTGCCAGGGAAATATGATAGAAATAGGAGAATTATAAGCACTTACGTAACAATACAAGCATTCTGAAACTCGGTTTACAATTAAAATGGATGTATAATTAACTGTATTTTACTAGGCCCAGATAATGTTCAAAGCACACTGAAGCAGATTAGCAGATTTGGGGAAACACATGTTCACTAGTTGCACAAGACTAGGCTTCTGCCTAAGCCAGCTCTCCCTCGTACTTGCTTGACATTTCTTTTAACATCACATGATGCCAGAGAGCCCAACACAAAAATTAAATGCCAGAAAATAAAGCAGCTGCTAGTCTTAGGAGATCTCTGGGGGGAAAAAAAATCATTAGAAATCCCTGGCCTCTGTTTAAGATACAGAAGTTGCTGTTAACCAAGCTTTCACTTTCTCCCAGCCCCAGGATACATACCCAATTGCTCCAGGTACATCTCCAAGGACTAAGAGGCAGCACCACCTCAAAAATAAATGAGGCTACTGGTCAGGAAGAAACTTCCTCTGTAATGCAGTGGGTTGAAAATTCCACTCCACCCCCCTCCAGTTAAATTTAGCCAGACCAGCTCAGTTGGAAGCAAATGGAGATGCATTTACAAACAAAACTACAATCTACAATGGAATGCAATGAATATGTACAAAATGTGCAGCATTTACAATATTTACAGGTATTTACAATTCATAAACAGCACAAGGACCCCCCTGGCCAAAACCCAGCTGCAACAGCTTCTCCCTTCCCTGCTCCTCTCCCTACCCACCATGCACACAGAAAGGGACAAGAGACAGAGCAAAGTTGTTGTTGTTAATACCAGTCACAACAAAGCAGTGCAGCCAAGGTCAAGCAGAAGCCAGTCAGTATCTCCCAGAGTGAAGAAGGGAAAAGAGAGAAAGGTTGTTTTCCAAAAGAGAGAAAGGTTGTTTTCCAAACTAAGTCTTATGTTGATACCTCTCCAATGGATTGTTCAGAACTATCATTATTTCCCTTTTTACACCCAGCAGTGATTTATTTACATTTTACCACTTTCTGTTCAAGATCTGTGAAAAAAATTAAAGGCACAGCCTAAAACTACCACATAGCCAGCAGGTCAAGGGAGCTGATTCTCCCCCTCTATTCTGTTCTGCTGAGACTCCACCTGGAGCAATGTGTCCAGTTCTGGAGACCCTATTATAGGAAAGATCTGGAGGTGCTGGAAGGTGTCCAGAGAAGAGCCACGAGGATGAGCAGAGGGCTGGGGCACTTCTCCTACTTGGACAGACTGAGGGAGTTGGGGCTGTTCAGTCTGGAGAAGGCTCCAAGGAGACCTAATTGTGGCCTTCTAGTATCTGAAGGGAGCCTACAAGAAAGCTGGGGAGGGACTTTTTAGGGTGTCAGGTAATGATAGGACTAGGGGGAATGGAGCAAAACTAGAAATGGGTAGATTCAGATTGGATATTAGGAAGAAGTTCTTCCCCATGAGGGTGGCAAGACACTGGAAGAGGTTGCCCAGGGAGGTGGTGGAAGACTCATCCCTGGAGAATTTTAAGGATGTGGCTCTGAGGAATGTGATCTAGTGTGAGGTGTCCCTACCCATGGTGGGGGGGTTGGAACTAGATGATCCTTGAGGTCCCTTCCAACCCTAACCATTCTATGATCCTCCTATAAAGATTTGCCTGAGGATATCTTTAAGGCCACACATGCATTCAGCCTTGATTCTACTCCTGTCTTCTTGTTGTCTTGAGAGAGCTTGGTCCATTCTGGTACCACCTGGGACTGTTTTGGGGGTGCAACAGACCCTCTGTGAGGAGGTGCTGGACTGAGAATCTGATCCCTCCAAATTCTTCACCTCATTGTGCACTTGCAAAGATTTACAAGCCCATTCTAGCAAATGACGGTGGGTCTGCATTTCTTAAGGACCTGCTCTCTTACCATGTTTACTCAGCCTTCTTTTTGTGCTTGTACCTGCTTTCATTCCTATTGGAAACTTACCAGAAAATGTACAAAACCTGTAAATCATACTAAAACCCATTAAACAGGAGATTAATTTAGTCTTAAAGGTTTGCTCCATTTTCTTACTGCTATTTCTGTCTGCAATCTGTCTTCATCAGACACTAATTAATAAGCAGACACAGCTTTGGAAAACTGCCTTTAATCTTAGGAAAGTGTAAATACTCGTGGTTACTAATGCAAAAATCTCACTGCACAATTCATCAGGAGATTGGAACATATAATTTTCCTTTATAACAGCGCACTGATTTAGAGGACTAAAAGCACAGGTGAAGCTGAAAAGAAATACTGCTTTAGAAGTTTAAAGTATCATGCTTTATTTTCACTCTCTGCAGTGCCCAAGCACTTGTATTTTCCTAAGATGTTTTCATTTTTTTTTCCTCAGGCAAGGGGATTAGGATCCTCCTGCATTTTACACCAAGAGCCTTTGCTTGAAGTCGGGGTTTGTTACTCCTGATTTACAATGGTGCAAGTCGTTTGGGGATTAACCCTGTCCAGAATTGTGTGCAAAAAAAAAAGGGGGGGGGGGGGGGGGGGGGGGGTGACAACTAGAAGGTAAAATATTGCTCTCCAAATTATATTTTTAATGATCACTTCCTTTCACAATGATGCAAGATTATATATTGACTGTGAAGAGCTATTTGCGTGCCATGGCTAAGATATGTTCTCGTCAAATATTTATTTCTCGGGCCTAGAAGTAATTTGTGTTTGATTAAAGGTTTTCTGTGTGTTTACAGGATAAGATTATTCACGTTGAATTACTTTCCTCAACAAAACAAAACAAAACAGTTTGCAAGCACTGCCAAAAGTGTTGGTTTAAATACATCTCCTTTTTACTGTACGCCGACAGTAGGGATCTCTTAATCGCTACCACACTGGCTAGCGCCGATACGCTGGCGGCTGGGCTGGATGACTGATGGTGATCCCTAATTGTAATTGTATCACTGAATGTATCTGGTTGGAAGAGACCTCAAAGATCATCCCATCCAACCTTTGACCCAGTACCAAAGGGTCAACACTAAACCACATCCTTAAGTGCCAGGTTCACAGGCCGCTTGAACATCCCCAGGGATGGTGACTTCACCACTGCCCTGGGCAGACTATTACAATGTTTGATAAACCTTTCAGTGAAGAAGTATTTCCTAATATCCAGCCTAAACCCACCCCTGGTGCAGCTTGTAACCATTTCCTCTAGTTCTGTTGCTTGTTATCAAGGATAGGATAGGATAGGATAGGATAGGATAGGATAGGATAGGATAGGACAGATCGGAAAAGACCTATGACATCATCACATCCAACCCATCATCCAACACCATCTAATCAACTAAACCATGGCACCAAGAGCCCCATCAAGTCTCCTCCTAAACACCTCCAGGGATGGTGACTCCACCACCTCCCTGGGCAGCACATTCCAATGGTCAATCACTCTATGAAGAATTTCTTCCTAACATCCAGCCTAAACCTTCCCTGGCACAGCTTGAGACTGTGTCCTCTTGTTCTGGTGCTGCTTGCCTGGGAGAAGAGACCAACATCCGTCTGTCTACAACCTCCTTTCACTTAGTTGTAGGGAGCAAGAAGGTCTCCCCTGAGCCTCCTCTTCTCCAGGCTAAGCAAACCCAGCTCCCTCAGCCTCTCCTCACAGGGCTGTGCTCCAAACCCCTCCCCAGCTTTGTTGCCCTTCTCTGGACACATTCCAGCAACTCAACATCTTTCCTAAACTGAGGAGCCCAGAACTGGACACAGGACTCAAGGTGTGGCCTAACCAGTGCAGTGTACAGGGGCAGAATGACCTCCCTGATCCTGCTGGCCACACTGTTCCTGATACAGGCCAGGATGCCATCGGTCTTCTTGGCCACCTGGGCATGCTGCTGGTTCATGTTCAGCCTACAAAGAGCCTGGCCCTCTCCTCACTCCAACCTCCCTTCAGGTAGTTGGAGAAAGTGATAAGGTCTTCCCTCAGCCTCTTGTTCTCCTTTGCCGGGGTCCAGAAACTGCCATCTCTGGGGTGCACTGAGATGCACAGATCCACAGTATATAAATTGAAAGACATTTTAGGATACATCTTGTTGTTCAAAAAATGTTGGGAAAAAAAAATTATATTACATTCTTGATTTCTGAAGACCTCCAATGATGGCCACTCCAGCTCTTCCCTAGCCAAGCTGCTCTGATGGACATTGGTTGTACTCTGCTTTCAGCCTCTTTCTGCATTTTCTTGGGCAAACAAATTACACTGATTTATAAAACCACATTAATAGGCTGTGTAGGCTGGAACAGTTTCCCTCCCCCTTTCAAAATGACAAAGATACATGGAGCTAAGAAGTGGCTTGTTCAAATCACATCTGCCCGCCTGGGCCATGCAGAAAGCATCAGCGCTTTCTTTTGCCCGGAGCGGATTGCCAGATTGTAGACTCCTCTCTGCAAACAGTCTTCAGGGAGTCTGGGCTAAATCCAAACCACTCACACATGCTTCCTTCAGATACCCAGTACCTGGCCAAGCACTTGAGCTCAGATCCATCTGCTTTCCATCATTTTCCCCAAGAAAGTGGGGAAAGTGGGATTTATCTCAACTGGCTCAAGCCATCCAAAACAGAGGTGTCTAATCCAAACTAGTCATTCAGGATCCCACAATAGCCAGTGGAGAGAAATATGTCCCTCACAGCAGCTTTGGTACTTATCTTGGGATAAGGAGGATCACCCTGTGGAGCTACAGTCTCTCCCCATTGAGTATAGGAGAAATCTAGATTAACGAAGTCCAGATGCCCCAAATTAAGAAGTCTCTAAACAGACACAAGACCATTCCCACTGCAAATCCTTCTGTGTCTCTGTTCCTCAGACAAGATCTCCATGAAGACCAGAAAGGATTAGAAAAACAGGACACCCAAGGCAGCGATGCACCCATAACCCAAAGGGCATCACATAACGGCAGGTCCATGCCAAAGAACTCAAGATGTAGGCAATTCTCATCATTTTTACCTCCTCTTGCTTTCTCATCTCACAAGTGAGACGTGTCCATCATCTCACTTTCTCTACCATGACTCCTGCTCCATGCTGAAACAAAGCTGTAATATTGAATAGAATTAGACTGGATGTTAGGAAGAAATTCTTCATAGAGAGAGTGATTGCCCGTTGGAATGGGCTGCCTGGGGAGGTGGTGGAGTCACCATCATTGGGGGTGTTTAGGAGGAGACTTGATGGGGTGCTTGGTGCCATGGTTTAGTTGATTAGATGGTGTTGAATGTTGGGTTGGATGCGATGATCACAAAGGTCTCTTCCACTATATGGGGAAGCATTAAAAAAAAGGGGGGGGGGAGAAAAAGGGGAGGGGAAAAAAAACCCTCTTCTGACAAACATTTTAGTTATTAAGACACTTGGATTTTCAGTCTAAATAAATTTATTCATGAGAGCACTTAAGACAAGTTCTAAGGTTAACAAACACTGCACTATGCAACTCGCAGCTGTGACAAATATTTAAGAAACCCGATACGGCATGCCCCAAAAATTATTCATTTGCAGGCCTCGTTGCTTTTGAAGATCAACTGTTTTATTTGTAATTTTTGACATTTTCCTTCTTTTCCTGTTTGGCCTGTGAATTTGAAAGGGTTGTAAACACATACTCCAGCTCCCCGCCCGAGGCACTAGGCTGCTGTCAGCGTGCCAAAAGGAAAAGGACGCTGATAGGTCCTTTGGTGCATACCGATATGAAGGGCTTGTAAAGATAGTATTTGTTTGGCTTTTTTGATCTGACTTTGAATCTGGCTGTAGTACCTACCCTTCAGGGAAAAGCAACTTTTAAATAAATGCTTCAAGATTGTGCAAACATTTCAGTAGTTTCAGAGTCCTGGTGTTCTGGGTCAGGGGAGGAAGAAAATACATGTCAGTCAAGAGAGATGGAAATGATAAAAAGTGGTTAGAGCTTCAGTCATGATCTTTTTTTCCTGGGCTGGGTGACGGGTTCTTTTCGATGGCTGCATCGTGTGCTGCTCCACTCATGTGCCTTTGGCAGGCCTGTGAAATGCTCTGTGGATTTTCTACTCATGCACACTCACATGCTTGGAAACAGACTCAAAATGCACAGTTCTTTCAAACTCAGGGTCCTTTGCAAGATCAAGAGAAAAATACAAGCTTGCTAGTCTTCTGTTTGCTCTCCTAAAGCTTAGAAACTCTGCTTTCCTGTCATCTCTTCATTTTAGCTATGGTTTTGAGGTTTGGGTGTCCTTTTTGGTTTAATCTATCATTTACTATCCAGCACTTGAGCATCCCAGCTCTCTGCAACACAAGGAGCTGTACTAACACGTAAGGCACACCTGCACACAAATTGGTGCTTGAGGCTGTAGAAGCAGACCCTGCTGCATGAGCACAACGTAGAGCCCGCTCTCCTTGGAGAGCTAATAAGCTCAAGGGCCAAAGAGCAGGAGGAGAAGCAGAGACAGAAGGAAATGAAATGGCTCATTCAAGGCCACAAAGCAAACCACTGATAAATCTGGGAACACGAGCTACTTCTCCAGGACCTTTACCACAGTAGAATAAATCAGCCAGTTCTCACTTGCTTTCTGTACTTCCCTCTTGCTTTCCAATAGTAAATCTTGAATCTTTCCACAAATTGCAACGTGTTTTAACAGATGGGTGCATTTTTCCAAGGAAAAAACCTGCTTCTCACCCCAGGGGCGCTTAGTGGAAGGGTTAGTGGTCCCAGAAGGGGAAGACAGAGCCCTTTCCTTGGACAAGAATGAGGGTTACTGCATACACCTGGGAAAACACTCTAAACTGGGCATCAATTCCCTGCATGCACAACTCAATTTTTAATTAAAGTGGATCTAGATTTTTGTTGCTGACTTTTACCATACAGAAATTTGAAGACCTCCTTCCTGTTGGTTGGGCCTTTTACTAGAGCTGGGTTTGATCTTTACTGGAAAACAGCCCTGGAAGTCACACATCTGTGTCAAAAGCCTAGCAAAGATTTGGAATGGTGTGTTTTGATCAAGGTACCAGAACAAGATGAAGATCTAGAGTCATGGGGGTTCATGGTCAGCTCATGCTAAAACATGCCTGGTCTTCTCCCAGATTTCACCTAGTGCTAAGCCAGTCACAGTAACAACATACACTTTTCCCAAGGGAAAACCAGCTCTGTGAGTTCCAAGAAATGCTCCACAACAGAAGTACACCACAGGAGCTTCTGTCCCATGTCAATGGCCTGTGAAAATGTGCAATTGGGGAAGACCAAAGTTCACAACAATATGGGGGAGGGTAGGGTTTGAGGGGGGAATGGAAGAAAATCAAAAGGAAACAGGGGAGAAAGAGAGGCACAACTATTAATCATTCCTCAAAAGCTAGAGGGGTGGCAGCGTGTGGGTTTCTCGGCCCTCAGACTGGGAAATCTTCCCTCTCTCTCCCTTGATAGAGAGGAAAATGCCCTTGCAGCAGAGCTGCAGACAACACATAGCACTGGGGCACATTTTCCCTCTTACTGGCAGCTTCTGAGTGTGAGAACACTGGAGACTCGGGCAAAGACAGAGAGCAAGGAGGACAGTGTGTGCACCCCGTGCGTCTTCCCCTGGCTGGGAGGCACCAGGCACAACCCCCAGGGTCTCATAAGCCCCACAGCAAACTCGTGGGCGCTGCCATCTTCCAGCTAACGGCAGCCACGAAACTCAAAGCAGCCCAGGTTGTTACACTACTGCTGGACCACCAGGCCAGCTCCGTGGTATGTTTGAAGAGAATCTTTCCATGCAATAAAACCCTTAGGCCGTTATGCCTCGGAAGCTTGGCAGCGTGCTGCTGTCACGTTTTCATGGCCATGGCAGCCTGTGGGAGGTGGGATCCCAAGTGGAGATAGTTATAAGGCTTTTATACATTTGTGGCACAAGCCAGGGTTGGGTTTTGTTATCCGGCATCTAATGGTCTATTATGTCCTCTCCTCAGCCTGTAACTGCCCCACAGAAAGCATCGCTCCATTCTCAGCCCCCCCCCCCCCCCCTCCCTTCACCGCTGCTGCTGCATATCCATCCCACCAGTGGCTGGGGTTTGGGGGAATTTGTCTCTAAATGGGAACCAGATTGGAAAATGGATTAGCAGGAATAAGATAAAGAATTAAACCCAATCAGCAGGCAACCGCATTTTTAAAAGGCACAGATGCACACGATTAGCTTGCTGCATGTGCTCAAGTCAGATCTCAACATCAGAGATGGGCTTGGAGAAAACCTCAAATCCCCCAGGAACCCACCAAGGCCCCGGGGTGTGCCTTTGCACAGCAAATGCTGTGTGCATCCCTGGAGCGATGCCTGGGAAGAGCAAGGATTTGGGCAGCGCTTCAGCTCCTCGTCCCCCTGAATTCATCCCCTTTGGTGTTCTCTGGGGAGAGGACACCCCTCCTTGCTTACACTCCAGCAGTGAGCAGACATTTCCATGTCCCCAGTTCTGGCTGTGGGACAGAGACTAAAGAGGAGATAAAGCAAATTTAATCCCAATGTCACAATGCTTGCATAGTCCCAGACTATGTTTAGGGAGAAGGGTGGAAGAGAGAAATTGCCCTTCTTTCTCCTTCACACCCAGGTCACAGAGTGAGTCAGAGAACCAAGGGTACTGATCCAGCTCCACTGCCCGCCCAAGTAAGGCCAAGGAGGGTGGGAAAACTTAGAGAAGAGCTTCCCACTTCCATCTGGAGGAGGTGATGGTCATTTCATTGCATCTAGAAACGCTCCTGTGTCTCCTGGCTCCATGCTTACTTAAGACCCATTCAAAAACTAAATACTGCCAAGAGACAGAACAGCATCTGCACACTATCAAGTTTTCCTGGATCTCAGGCAGTACTTGGGATCACCAGCTTCAGGGGGTGGTTTTCTACAGGGGCAAAAGGGATGGGATGGGGGGAGAGTGAAGAGAGGGGGAAGAAAGGGATTGAGTTCAGTGGAAGAAGAGCTCTGATTTTTGGGAAGCCCTTTGCCACTGGCAGAGAATCACCGTCAAGTTCTTGTTGTTTCGACATTTGATATTGGTTCACGAGTTCAGTAGGAAAACATGAAACCAGAAAGGGCTAAATCCTGACCCTAAATAGGCAAGGAAAGTGCTGGCCTAGCCCAGGGAGTGCTGTAATTTAGCAGCCAGACCACCCTATCGTTCCCTAGAACAATAAAATAATCTTACTTCTATAGGACTAAATCCCGAGCCCAGCATGGCTCTTTCCAATTGGTGACAGCAGAGTCAAGCTGTGTGGTTTGCAGCACCATCAGTGAGGGAGCTCTGAGTATTTTGCAAATATTAATTCAGAGGCAAAAGTCAGCCACGAGAAAGGGGATCTTTCTTTCACTGTGTCACAGCTGGGGAAGCAGGAGTCAAACAGCAACGTGATTGCACATGTGTTACCCCAGGCTTTCTGCTGCTGCTGGACCTCACCTGACTAATGCTGGGTTACAGTCCACAGAGCCAAAGTGCCCAAGTGATAGTGGCAATTGCAAGGGCAGATTCACCAGTCAGCTGTGTGTGCCCAGCCTTTGTGCAGCTTTCTGCCCCTGATTGGGGTCTAAAGCAACCTGCCTGAAGGGACAATGTAAAAAGAAATTGCCTGAGAATCTGGGGGGCACTCAACCCTTTACCTGCAGGAAGGTTCCTCCCTGCTTTGGAACAGGACTTCAGCAAAGGAAAGTTTAATCTGATGTATTGGGCCCTGAGGCAGAAGTGAACAAAGGCAAAATTGCATGAATTGCAGCACTTCATCTGGCAGATTTGCCACAGCTTTGCCATGTTTAGTCATGGGTGACTTGAGGCCTCCCCCTTTATGGTCAAAGGTTTCCAGGGTCTTCTTTCATGAGGTCTGTGTGCAGATACGAGCACGCATGAGGCCATCTCCAGTGAATTTTAATCCAGCGGCCAATCTCAAAGACATCTTTACCCCAGGAAGGAGATCATAAAGGTTCATGAGGACTAACATGATGTCTTCTCCTCAACTTCTTTTAATCAGTTAGCATAAACAGGCATTACTGGACATGTTTGAAATATATGCTGAACTGAGTCAGATGAGTTACATCCTGAAGGTGCTCATCTCTCCCCATCAAAAAAGGTGGTGCTGACTAGTTCCACAGATGTTTCTCTTGTAATCAGCTCAGTTTAAGATCCTGTAAGTTTTCTAAAAGTTGTCTTGGAGAAGAGACACCCCCTGTAGGGTTAAGGCTCAGGCACCAGAGATGCCTCTCAAGCGTTGACCCTGGAGCACCAGCCTCTAGAACTTTAGGTCTCAACGGTTTTGCTGCTCCTGAGGCAACTTTCTGTCATTGACAACTGGTATGCCACAGCAACAGCAAAACTGCACATATGGTGACTGAAGGAGATAATCAAGGCCAGTTCTGAAGGGAGAGGGAATGTCATTTGTAAAATAGATTTGACTGGAGGGGAAAAAACCACAGCAGCTTCATCATAACTCTGGATATTCCCAGAAAGCTGTACAAACACCGGCTTTCCCTCCTGCAATGATCCCCTGACAGTGGTGGGGTTGGGTCTTGCCTTTGTGATTGTGCTATCTCTCCACTTCACCTTAGTCATCCCTCATTCCCAACATGACCACCCGGGTCCCAGATGCGAACAGCCTTGCCCAAACTCACCTATGTGAGGCAGAAGACAAGGGCCAACCATCCCTTTCCTCCTCCCTGCCCCACGGTCGCCCCCAGCTCCCAACGCACTCTCACCCCCAGCGAAAATATTCCACCTCCTGTAGTCCACGTGGCTCACTCCAGCCCCAGCTGGTCAAATCCAAGAAAAAGATTTGTTTAAGCTTTTTCCAGTGTGTGTTTTACTGCAGACATTGCTTTTAATAAAGGCCGCACCACACAATCCTTTTCACAATGGCACGGCGCAATCTAGCAATATCCTCATGCACTTAAGAGAGGGAGTTAATGAAGGAATAGGTTAATTGAAGTCGACTCCAGGACAGAGCAGGAGCGACTGAGCCAAAAAAACATGGGCATAAAACAGAAATGGAAAGAAACCCCAGCTTCTTAACCCAGCCTTGTAGCTTTCTGTCCATACACGGGGTTGGGGTGGGGGTGGTGGGGGAAAAATAAACAAATTATTATTTCTTCTTCGTCTTCTAATACATTCGACAGTAAAACCACCAATAATATGAAAATAAATTACACCTGGGGCAACCTTATATTGCACTAACAGTCTGGCTCTGATTAGCCTTGCCTTTATCATGCATGCATCGTATTAGCCCGTTTCAAAGAATTCGTGGAGAAATTCATACTTCGACCTTAAAGCGGAGAGCAAAAACACAGCTGAATTTAATTACCTGCTGACCGCATGCACTGGGTTAGGTAATAAAATATAGAAGCAGTAAGATATGTAATGCTTTATTAAGCTATCTCAGATACAAGAGCATGCCTGGCAATTATGCCTGAAGGCTACTGAAGGCTACTCAGAATCTCTCGCAGACCACCCAAAGAGAGAGCTAAACAGAACCCGGTTCTCGCTGCACAGCAAAGACAGCCATAAATAATACAGCTATATGAAGGCAGAGTGCCTCCTTGCTCCTACCTGCCTTTCAATCCATATGTTTATCAAACACACATTGGCCTGCCATCAACCTATTCTTCTCAGCCTTGCTTGAGCCGTGGGTTTGTAACGCCTTTCCCGACACATTCGTTAAAGTCCAGCTTAGACCCCAGGTTTGTGAACGTTTAAATAGAATGGTCAAAAAAATTAAGTAAAGCCCAGAAATGGCTGGATGAGAATGGAAAAACTGAGCCTGGTCATCCCTCCTCATTCCTGAAATGCAAAGCTCAGCCACAATTGAAGCAGAGGGGTGAGGTAGAAATAAGTTTGCAGAGCTGCTCTGCAGAGAGATAAAATGTTTAGGAGCACAGGGAGCATGCTGGTGAGAGGACTAGGAGGGAGGAGAGAGAACAAATCCTACCTTAATTCCAAAATTAACAGTTTAAGGGACTCCAGTAATAGGTACAAGCTGCAAACACTGCTCCAACCAGATCAGTTCAGGCAGTAGTTTTTTAATTGCTCTGAACTAACATTAGCCCTTTTTATATACCTCACCCAATCTTATGCTGCCTGTAACACACAAACTTACACTCATAAAACAGAGCTATGCAATGAATAATGAAAAGTTGTGATAAACAGAGGAAAAACAGCTCTCATCAAAAGACACATTGCCAGAGAGTTGTACTGTACACTGGATAACCCAAGTTTATAAAGAGATTCACGTTTTCAGGCCCTCATCCAGGCAAGAGGCCCAGGTTGTGGGTTTCCACAAGGAAAGACAGTTAGCTTTCCCTCTGTTCCTGTACCACCCCCATATCGTGACGTTGCAGGGTGTCATCAAGAGCTGGTCACTCTAAATCTCAGCAAGCATTTGGAGTTTAGAGGCCAAAAGGCAGGATCAGCACAGAGGCTGTGGATCCAAGGGGAAGGAGAAAAATGGATGAAATTTGCAGAGATGGAGGCAGATTCTCCGCTGGGAGGGAAGCCTGAATCAAAACTTCACATCCAAACTTTCCTGGTGACCACCCCTTTTTTCTCTTCTGTTTCTCTTCTCAGTTGTTGTTGGCTTAGACTACAAATAATTTAGGGTAGGAACAGTTTTGCGTGTGGCTGTGCCATCCCTGGAGACACCACACTTGGTTGGAGTCTGCAGGCTGTATATAAATATAATCACTGCCATAAGAATCAAATTAGAGAGGGATCCAATATTCACATCTACTCGTAACCCCTCTTACTTGTAACCAGCTGAACCCAACTTGCAGATCCCAAAAAATTTCCACCTCTGGCAATCTTCTCCCCCATGCCTGCCATGTAGGTCCACTCCTCTTTTCCTGTGACGGGAAATCTATTTCTCTGCATATTTAGGTTTAACTTCTTTTCTTTTTAATAGGAGAATCATTCCAAAGCAAAGGCCAAAATTTGAATCAAATCTTCCCAGGGGAAAAGACAAAAAGGGGGGAAAAAAAGAGAAGGTAAAAACAACCTCAAGTTTGGGTCACTTTTTCCTTCCCCACATTCCATGGCTCTTGCTCATTTGTTGCTCTTCTGCACTTCAAGCTATCTGGCCAGGATCAGAGGCAGACTTTCTTAAACATATTGTGGTGTGAAAGGCTGCTCTGGAAGGATTTCTGGCCACCATTCTCAGTGCAAGATGAGTTGGAAATCTTCAACTCGAGCTGATTCTCAAAGACTTCCACAGCAATGCTGGAGGGGAAATAAAGAGCTCTGGAAAATGGCCATACTCACATCTCCAGGAGCTCATGAACATTCATGGTAAAAGAGGAACTTAGCAGTAGCTCCATCAAAATTACACCTCTCTGGCTGAGTCAGTATTTATATGAATTACATTTTGCTCTGCAGTGCCCTTTAGCTGTGCTAGATAAGACTCTTAGTTCGTGCAACTTACTTCCCAAACAGACAGGGACTACTCCAGTACCTTTCTGCTCTGACAGAGATGAAGACCCAGGAGTTTGGACCTCAAGGCTTCTCTCCACACCACAGTCTGAGAGTTTCCTGGGGTGCTATATTTAACAGAGGTTTCCTGAAATCTGTCCCTGGTGTCTCAGAGTGGGGGGTTTGAAGATAAAAACCAGAACTTTGTAAGGCAGATCAGGAATTCTCGCAGACAACGCCTGCACAGAGCGCCCTCATAACAGGCAGCAGGGGAGCCCTGCTCACTCACATTCTCTTTATAAACAGTTGTTTATTTTATTATCTTTATTTGAAACAGATTATGCAGCAGAAGACTTCTGGAAAAATCTTTTCCATCTGACTACTATTTTTGGCAACACACGGTACAGGACAGAAATGTGCTTGCTTGCGTTTATTTATTTGTCTTCGTCCCAAAGGCTGCAAATGGGAAGATGTATTAGAAGTAACTTCAGAGAAAGCCTGTGACTGTCAATGTAAAGACAACTCAGGTGCAAATCAAAAGCCTTTCCCTAGGGCCATCTGTGGGTCACATACAGCAAGAAATAATCAAGCTTTGTTTGAGAATTCAATTTTTTCCCTCCCTACTAGGTCCTTTCTGAGCTTTTCGTAGGAGGAGAGCCAAGGAAACCCAATTCTAAGCCTGGCTCCGTGACCAGAGCTGAAGGAATATCTTCTGCTGCAAGGAGATGACAACTGTGATCCTCTGGTGAGAACCAAAAATGGAGGGTGACAAAAACATCTCAAGAACCCTTTTCACTGTGATGCCTCCTACACCACAATAGTCTGTTCTGTTGAATTAAAGGCATTAACACTGTCTCTAAAGAACCAGCCCAAAACTTCTATAGAGAACAGCAGAAGATAAAAGTTCGTCTTTTAAGATGCAGTTAAGATGCAGTTAAAAGCCCTGATTCACCTCTGATCTCAGAAGACAAGGGCAATGGGCACAGGATGCATACATTTCAAGACAGGCTGGAGAATTTTATGGATTATGTAATAAAATCAGCTGTAAGAACACAAAAAATACAACCACTTTTTTCCTCTGCATACACACACACACAAAAACTCCAATTAAATTGAAGGGCGGAGGTCACTCCATTTGAATTGATTAGATATTTTTCTTAATATCTCAAATACAAATAGTGGAGATTTGTATTTATTTTTTTCACTTTGTTAGTGCTTTTCCCAGAAACACACAAACTTTTCCTTCCGCTTTGCCATTCTGGAGAGAAATGAAAATGAAAAGAAACAAACGAATGAGATATTTTTTTAAACAGACTTGGGGGGAAATACTGCTTCAAGCCGAAACTCTGTGAGGGGTTTGGAGCACAAGCCCTATGAGGAGAGGCTGAGGGAGCTGGGGTTGCTTAGCCTGGAGAAGAGAAGCCTCAGGGGAGACCTTATTGCTCTCTACAACTACCTGAAGGGAGGTTGTAGCCAGGTAGGGGTTGGTCTCTTCTCCCAGGCAACCAGCACCAGAACAAGAGGACACAGTCTCAAGCTGCACCAGGGGAGGTTTAGGCTGGAGGTTAGGAAGAAATTCTACACAGAGAGAGTGATTGCCCATTGGAATGGGCTGCCTGGGGAGGTGGTGGAGTCACCATCATTGGAGGTGTTTAGGAGGAGACTTGGTAGGGTGCTTGGTTGCATGGTTTAGTTGATTAGGTGGTGTTGGGTGATAGGTTGGACACGATGATCTCAAAGGTCTCTTCCAACCTGGTTTATTCTATTCTACTCTATTTGTTGGACTTCATCTTGGGAGAGGGAAAAGAAGCACTTCTCTGTCAAAAAACATTTATGCAGAGAAAACCCCCAAAACCTCAGGCTTTCCCTTCCCATCTCTAACTACTGAACCTGTCTTTGTGATGTCGAGTTCCTTCCTGGGACGCGAACACACGCGCATTGGTAAGCCGTCAGCAAGGCTTCCGCAAAACCTGCAGTGCCCGTAACGTCTCTATAAAATTTTCACTTGAACATTACTCATTGATCTGCTTGTAAACTTCCCCAACAGCACGTCGCCTAATTAATCATTTTTATGCTGGATGCAATTGTGTGTTTAAGCGGCAGAATGGTTTGCTGTGGCTAATCACATCCATGCACCGAGCAGAGACGAAGCTCTTTGACAATTGAATATGAAGCTTTAATTATTCTATTCAGAAACAAAGTTTTCATTAGAGGATCTCAGCGCAGCTGGTTACTGTAATGATGTCCCTAGTGGAATTACAAACAGGATGAAAAGGGTTGGACAATGTTATTTAACTTACAGCATCGCAATGTTCATTTTGAAAGCCATGAAGGGTTGGACAAGATTCTATAAGCTTTCTGTTGCTGGTGCCAGAACTCAGCTGGAGTGTGTTTTCACGACACTCTCCACTTCCTATTGTTTCACAAAATGCTTTTTCCACCTTCTTGAAAGGACTCTGAAAACAATACACCTCTGAGAGTGAAGATTTTCTGCTAGGAGGAGCTACTGAGCTGAGCATAAACTAGATGTCTGCTCTGGATCCCTGTTGTCTATGACTGCATGGAAATACAGCACATGCAGCTTTACTCTCCCACGTTCCAACTCTTTTAGGAAGCAAAGGTAATAGGAGAAGGTGCCACCCATTAACACTACCTAATATAGCACATATTCCCCTAGATGCAGGCCTACCTGAGCCATGCAAATATGGGTATTAACTGTTCAAAGATGTGGGTGCAGGGGCATAGGGAAGTCCTTGGTGTGAATTGGACTGGATCCAAGCCCACATCACATAGTCGCCTAATGACTTTATGTCTAGTTGGGAGAGATAGAGAAGTGGGAAATAGTCACAGTGTGATGGAAGAGCCCATTACTTTTTGCTCTGCCATGAAGAAAGAAACTGGGGCTGGAAGGAAAAGAAATTGGACAAACCTTCCCAATCACATTCAAATTCAGGTCTTCCAGGTAAGCCCTGCAAGCTTTCAGTGTGTTGAATTTAGAGAAAGATAAATTTGGTCAGAGATGAATCCCCTTGCATTGCAGCAGAGATTAGAAGGGCTAGGAGTAGCTGGACTTCTCTCTCAATAGATATGCCAACTGTTGGTACTATAGGCTCAACACCAGAGACCCAAACAGCCTGTCTGCTGGAGTTCTGACTGCATCCACAAGAAGCAGTAGTAAACTGCCCAAACAGTGCAGTTTATTTACATGCAACACACAAAGATTCTTTAAGATTGCTGGTGATAAACACCCTAAACTACAGACTGGCTCTACAGCTCCAAACTGTGATTGCAATCATGCTCTCAGTCTCCCAGACAAGCAGTCAGCATAGCTGAGGTCACAGATCTCACTCAAAAGGCCCAAAAGGGGGATTAATGTGGAGGACAAACCCATTGATCTGTCCTGGTCCTGTGGCATTTAACTCTTGATCCCCTTCAAATGAGGTATGAAATTTGGGCAGTATTTACACCAGCTATCTACAACTGTGTGGAGAGTGTGGGTGAGACTGCAGTCAACTCATCATTCCTGGTGGTCAAGCCTGGATATTTTTTCACAGAAAGAGTGGTCAGGCATTGGAATGGGCTGCCTAGAGAAGTGAGTGAGTCACCAACCTTGGATGGGTTTAAAGGTCATTTGGATGTGGTGCTTGGGAATATGGTTTAAGGGTGAGCCTCGTAGAGTAGGGTTATCGGTGGACTTGGTGATCCCAAGAGCCTTTTCCAATGTGAATGTTTCTGTGATTCTATGATCAGTTGTTCCTTTATCAGTTGCATAAGACATTTGGTGTGACTCCTCTGGTCAGCTGTGTTGCAGGTGATAAGTGGAAGAATGGAGTGGTGGACCTCCACCTTGTCTCTTCCATTCTGCCCAGTGCCCTGGTAACACATACCACCAGGCCTCCACCCAGCCCCTGCACCTGCTCTGGTCACCATGTGTTTATCAGCACCATTGGACATGTTTTACACTATTTTACACTTCCAACACAGTGGAACCTTCCCAATGCCATCATAAGCTGTCTTTCCTATAATAAATTAACCTGAGCTTGTCTCAGACTCTCCCTTTATAGCAAAGGTGATGAAAAGTGAGTATCTTCAGGCTCTTAATATTATGACCATCCTTTCAAAGGACTGGGAAGAGGCAGGAGGTCTAGGGGATCAGCATAACAAACTGTCATGATACTTTTTTCTGCAGAAAAAACCTCCTCATCTACACAGCCCCCACAAGCCATACACACTCATGTCCAGAATCAGGCCCTGAAACGCTGAATTCTGTCCTCCCTTACTACCCTCCCCTCAAGAACTTCCCTAACCAGTTCAGGCTGTGGAGGTAAAAGTCCAAAGCCTGTTAGTAACGTCCCAAATCTAAGCCCACCATGAGAAGAAAAAAAAAAGAAGAGGGGAAAAAAAAAAAAACCTCTTCATGAAGACATATATCCTGCTGAGCCACCAGAGAAGCTTCAGGAACATCAAAAACAGAACCAACTCCAGTGAGTTCTGATGTGGTTTCAATTTTGGATTCTGTCATTGGGAAAGCAATCAGGTCAATCAGAAATGCGGTGGAAACCCAGCTGAGAACATGAATTACTGCACATTCTGGACCACCCAAGACCAGAAAAGAGGGTTAAAAAGGAGGAAAGGGGGAAAAAAAAAAAAGGCAGCTCTATATCTTGGTAATACTATAGCTTTTATCATTAGGATTAGAATTATAGCTGCAGTGGAACTATGGAAACAATACAGGCGTGTAAATGCTTCCCATTGAAATCCACATTTATTTGTGTGTGTGTGTGTGTGTGTGTCCTATTGCTGTGTAAAACTACTGAGAAAGTTCAGCTAGGGCTGAGGGCTGGGGGTCACATCCTCAACGGATGCAAATGTGGAACAGCTCCAGTGCTGGGAGGATTCAGCCCTTTGTTGAATCAAATTCCAACTAGAGACTGAATATTTTTTTTCTCCCTCAGTTTACAGAAAGATCTATTTGGGGCATTTGTGTAAGTAAATGGATGTGATTTCTTTTTCAAGGATGTTTGGAAATGAGAAACTGAAGCACTGGAGAGGTCTCTCACAAGATTTGTTAGTGTCCCTTTCCCCCACCCCCACGCCCCCCCCCTTAAGCAGCTGTGAAAATAGTCTAGTTGGAACAAACATGTGAATTAAAATGGAGATATTTCACAAGTGCAACCCTCTGTAACCAGGCTCTGCTCACCATTCTACAAGTTTCATTGAATTCCTTAGATTGTGATAGAGAAAGAGAGAGTGGCTGAAGTAGAAAACTCCTCCTAGGCGATAAGAAAGAAGAAAGGCTTGGGTAAGGCCTGAAAGCATTCTCTACCACAAGCAGATTTGTTGTAAACTCATAAAACAACTGACCCATTCTTCAGATGAGGTGAAACCGAAACAGTTCCTCTCGGTGGTAAAGGAACCAGCTGTGAAACTGGGGCTAGAAGCAATCAGAGAATAAGGAGCACAAGAAGCCTGAAATGCAAGAGGTAAGTCAAAATCTGGGCTCTAGGGAGACAGATTTCAGGCATTAACATCAGCCACGAAAATTTGAGATGGTAATTTTCCATCTGGCCTCCACAAAAAGAGGCCAAGGTGTACAACTGAAGCTACAGGAGCTAAAACCAGAATCCACATCTCACCCTCTCCAATTAAATCCAAAGATAAATCAAAAGTTTTTTTCACATTAAAGGTGGCCAAGCACAGGAACAGGTTGCCCAGAAACTTGGCAGAGTCTCTGTTCCTGGAGATGCTCAATCTCCAGCTGGGCAAAATTCTAAGCAACTTGTTCTAGTTTACTTTGCTTTGACCGTGAGGTTGTACTCTCCAGAGAGGTTCTCCAACCTCAGCTTTGTGAGAAGACTTTGCTTTGGTCCTGTTTCTGCCTGAAATAAGCTAAAGGGCTCCCTCCTCTTGAAGACATGACCAAGCAAATTCTGAGGAGAGACGCCGGTCAGTGAGCAGCATCCAGATTACACGGGTGTCCGGCAAAATTCCAAGCCCCTGCTGCACAAAATTAATACCACAGGACCCTAACCACTGCAGCCTACAGCTAGATGCAGCCTGCACAGTTTTGAGGACTAGAATACATGGAAAATTACTTTTTTCCCTTTTTGTTTAATGTCTCTCCATTTTTAGATAGGAGCGTGGGGAACTGAGTAGCAGGGTCATGCTCTCTTCCTCCTGTGGTCTGCCTCAATCTAAATGCTGGCCACAGTGGAGTCCAAAGCACGTTCTGCTACGGTAATAAAAAGATCATGGTCACTTCAAAAGCAATTAAGCCTTCATAATCGATTGTGAGTTTACCACAGCCATCCTTGCCTTTGGAAGTACACGTCCAAGTGGAGAGAAATTGATGGACATTTTCACATGCCCTCATGCCATTCTAAAAGCTTCTCATGTCAGTTCCCAAAAATCTTCCAAACCCAGGATTTTATAGAATCAAATTCCTATGAAGGGACTGCTTTTACTGCCTCATTACTATCACAGAAAAGGAGAAGGCAGCCACAGTAGTTCTAATCATTCACAGCAAGCATGTCATCATCAGGAGATGATTATGGCCATGTGGCCTGGATCAACCAGAAGGCTTGGATCCCATGGCAAGGCAAATCCCACCAAGGCATGCCATCCTCTATTCACATGGGTGGTGACATCAGCACCAGAACAAGAGGACACAGTCTTAAGCTGCACCAGAGGAGGTTTAGGCTGGATGTTAGGAAGAAGTTCTTCACAGAGTGATTTGCCATTGGAATGTGCTGCCCAGGGAAGTGGTGGAGTCACCATCACTGGAGGTGTTTAGGAAGAGACTGGATGGGGTGCTTGGTGCCATGGTTTAGTTGATTAGATGGTGTTGGATGATAGGTTGGACTTGATGACCTCAAAGGTCTTTTCCAGCCTGGTTAATTCTATTCTATTCTATAATAAATAATATCTTCACAGTCATTTCCAGGCAAATGGAAGCATGTTGTGCCCATGCTAGGTGCTGAGCAGATGCTCTGCAATATGGTGCTGAGTCAAGGATAGTGCACAAGACTTCCCTATTCAGCTGACCCTTTGACATCTGTCTGTAAAGCAGCAAGGAGGTGAAACCTTGGTTTCACTTGAGTTCGGCTCCACTCACTCTTCAGTCCTGTAACCTAAGAACTAGAAATCTGGGGAAAAAAACCATCCCACCACCTACACCCATTCTGGGGTGGCAATGCCATTCTGGGGTGTATTAGAAGAGGTGTGGCTGGTAGGTCAAGGAAGGTTCTCCTCCCCCTCTATTCTGCACTGGTGAGGCTGCATCTGGAATATTGTGTCCAGTTCTGGGCCCCTCAGTTCAAGACAGTGAGCTGCTGCAAAGAGTCCAGTGCAGAGCCACGAGGATGATTAGGGGAATGGAGCATCTTCTGTATGAGGAGAGACTGAGGGAACTGAGGGCTCTTTACCTCAGAGAAGAGGAGACTGAGAGGTGACCACATCAATATTTATAAATATGTAAAGGGTGAGTCCTGTGAGGATGGAGCCAGGCTCTGCTCAGTGGTGCCCAATGGTAGCACAAGGGGCAATGGTGGAAGCTGAGGCATAGGAAGTTTCAGGTAACCATAAGGAAAAAAGTTTTTCCCTGTGAGGGTGACAGAGCCCTGGAACAGGCTGCCCAGGGAGGTTGTGGAGTCTCCCTCTCTGGAGGTATTCAAAACTCACCTGGATGTGTTCTTGTGTAATCTGGTGTAGGTGATCCTGCTCTGGCAGGGGGGTTGGACGGGATGATCTTTTGAGGTCCCTTCCAGCCCCTGAAATTCTGTGATTCTGGGATAGATATCCTTTTGCCTTTGTGCCATTTGTATCTCATTTACTTTTGTAAATAGTATTTCTATTTAACCTCCAGTTCTGTGTGGGTGTTTACTTACTCCTTTGGGGTAAATTCATTTTGTCCTCACTCCAGAGCTGTTTCCAGCTCAAACCATGACACCAGGTGACAAGGAAAGAATTATAAAGCAATGAGTCCAAGAAAGAGCCCTCAAGAAGCTCCAACCTGTAACATGGAAGTTTGATCATGAAATTATGATAATCAGTCCCTAAGTCTTATCTCAAGCCAACTTTAAGTCAGATTAGAGAAGATTCACCTCAGATAGACTTCCCTAGCTCAGTTGTGAGGCAACATAGCTACCATCAATACAAGTCTTAGCCTTACATTACTATGCATACATACATATATGTACCTAACTAAAATAATGAGAGAGGGAGCAAAAGTTTGCTGGCAGCCTGAGGCTTCCCTCTGGCCAGATGTATCCAGTTCATTTCCAGTAAAATTCCATGGAAGCCACTGGCATCCCATTGGGATATGCTAGGCACATATTAACTTGCTAAAATAACAAGAAAGGTTTGCATGTATTCTGCTGCAATCTACCACTTCTCGCTTGTTGTTTTGAGTTTGGGGTTGGGTTTTTTTCATTAGCCACTACAGTATCGAAGCAAAACACAGCAGCATGGAAACTCAGCATCACAGGCGAGCTTGCTCCTGCTCAGCATCCTCAACCTACTGTGCTGAGTTCCCTTGCGCTCAGCTCACACAGCTGGAAAGTTCTTTGACCCAACAAGACTGCAAACCTGACCTTGAGCATTCCTCCCCGTCGCCCTCTCCCAGAGCTGGGGTCTCACAGCCATGACAGTCCTACAGCCAGTATGAAGAGTTGCTTGGCTTCCCAGTGCTAGAGTACATCCTTTCCCTGAGGCTTGAGACAGGTGAATGTTTTGAGAAGCAGTGGTGCAAATGTTCTTCCTTTGAACAGACAGAGCATAAGAAACCTGGGTAGTAGCTTAATGTGTGCAACAACCTGCTGTCTCCTTTTGGGTTTATTTTGGCAAGCCCTATGAGGAGAGGCTGGGGGAGCTGGGGTTGCTTAGCCTGAAAAGGAGGCTTAGGAAGGACCTTATTGCTCTCTTCAACTACCTGAAAGGAGGTTGTAGACTGGGGTGGGATGGTCTCTTCTCCCAGGCAACCAGCACCAGAACAAGAGGACACAGTCTCAAGCTGCACCAGGGGAAGTTCAGGCTTGAGATGAGAAGAAAGTTCTTCACAGAAAGAGTAATTTGCCATTGGACTGTGCTGCCCAGGGAGGTGGTGGAGTCCCCACCCCTGGAAGTGTTCAAAAAAGGATTGGACATGGCACTTGGAGCCATGGTTTAGTTGTCATGAGGTGTTAGGTATTAGGTAATAAGTTGGAGTTGATGATTTTTGATGTCTTTTCCAACCTGGTTGATCCTAAGATGGGCAGGTACAGCAAAGAAGATATTCACCATCCACAAAGAAAACAGACTGCTGTATTATACACAAAAGGGCCTGGAGATAAGCCTGACTTTAAAACTGCAGTCCTAGATACTCCCAAACTTTTTGTGAAACCTCCCCTTGTCTCACATGTGAGCTGCATACCTTCTAGTTAGTGCTTTTGACCTCTGCTCCCCTGTGAAGAGTGGGTGACACAGGCAGAACATCAGCTAAGTGCAAAGCAGAGCTTGCTGCCCTCGCGAAGTGTCTCTGCCTAGGACTCTGTCATCTCCTCCCACTCATTCATGCCCTCCATGCTGCAGCCTCATCATCCCAGACCCCTAATCACTTGATGTACACACTGTCCATAAATTAGGAGACGTCACAGTGTTATTTGGAGCACTGAACAGGATTACTGCGCAATTACACCAACAAGCCACCTTTATCTCTGGGCTTGAAATCATGCCTTTACTTAAAGCACTTTAAATCAATAAAATTATACCATAGCCATCCACAGTACACACAGTTTTGCTTACTGGAATGACCCCCATTATGTTCAACGGGAGATATGTTTCTGCCTGATTCAAGCACAGCAAACAGACTTCAAGTAATGGCAAATGTCAAGTGGTTGCAGGAGAAAATAGCTATAAATCATTCATAACATCCTGCTGTGTCCTAGCCATTGATTGGCTTGTTCCTCTTCATTAGTGCTAATTTGCATACAACTCAGACCAGTGAAGCAGTGATGGAGGCTCCTCCAGAGAAAAGAAGGTACACAGCGTGGAAAGGCAGATAAGTAGGCTATGATGGGAGACAAGCTGCAGTGATCTTAGAGGTGTGTAAATCCCAAGTAGCCCAGAGAAAGTGCATAGGAAATGATCAGACCTTCTCCTCTTACTTAATAGTCATCAGAGGGAGCCAGAAGGAAGAAGAATAAAGGGAAAATAAACAAAAATCATTCTCCATGTGGTGCACAGTGAAGCTGCACAACCCCCTGTTGCCAGAGGCTGTATATGCCATAAGTCTACTGCCTTCAAGCCCATCTCCAGGGCCAAGGGCAGCCAGAACTGAAGGTGGGGAGGGAGAGTTGGGCTTCTCTTTCTCAACAGCAGCAGAGAAAATGGACACTCATACATCTCATCCACAGCTTGACTCGGTGCCTGAAGGTACCACTGATGCTGCGCTGCTCTTTTGCATGAGGGCAGCAAGAAAATTTGCTCCCAAATTTAGGAGAAAAAAAAAAAAAGAAGACAATCAGCTTCAGGGAGGATGTGGCTGACTGCAGAGATGTCACAGTGATGGCAGGCAGAGGATCTGCTCCTCAAGAAGTGGCCTGCAGCCCCAAAGCCAAAGGTATGACGTAGAACCAGGACAGAACTGGGTCAGGCATTTCCAAAGGGGAGCATGGGGAATCCAGCCCTATCTCAACTAAATTAAACTCCCTCTGGAGCCTTGTTACATTGTCCCAGAAGGTACAGAACTCTCAAGGAGCTCTGAGTCAATGGGGGTTGCCTGATGCAGTGACAGAGTTCCAATGTAACTGAGCGTTAATTAACTTCATATATTTCAAGTCAGGCAACCACTGAGCATCGGTGTCAAACTGGGGCCTACACACAGCATTGAGATAGCTTAAGCCTGGAGAAGTAGGCTGGAAACATCTAACAACAAGAGGATTTCCCATGATAAATCTGGTACTTCCTGCTTCTGGCTGTGCTGGGTTTACCACACAAATCGTCTTTCTCACAGTCCTTTGGCGCTGCTCATTCCATTCTCAGCTGGGCTCCAGACACACAGAGGTGCAGGGAAGGGAAAATAATGAGACAAAGTTGGGACAGGCAAACCTCATGGTGCTGGAGGTTTTTCAAGGCTCTCAGACACTTTGGTGGGTTTGCAAACGGGGATAAGATTGTGAACCACTTTTTTTTTCCCCTTCCCCCTGTAATTTAAAATGCATGCTCTCCCCCATGCACCACCAAGGGTGGCTCTGTTATTAAAGGCACAAACAACTTCACTTTTTTATCTGGGAGACTCAGCTATGCCTGGGAGAGTGAAGAAACCTGGACCACCTACCATAAAGTGGGTAGTCACATGGATCATATCGTGTATTTTCTGTCTGTGCTGGTGCTCCTACTCTGGTGCCTGCCTGCCATTACAGCATGCCCATAGCCCTGCTGTGCAATCATTCCTTGCCTTCAAAACCAGAGATAATCCTAGCATTGCAAGAGTCACACTCAAATCTGGAAATTATCTGTGTTTACACTGAAGTCTGGCATCTCATTTCAACTTCATTGTACAAAAATGACCAGAGAGCAGTACCCAAATTAGCCCCACGATGCAAGCTCGAGCCTCATGAGTGCCACCCCTAGTTTTGGTACTGTTTCCTAGATCAGATTCATCTGCTGCTTATGCTGTTCCCTGCTCCAAAAGATTTCTCTTGATCCTTTTGTAGAGCTGCATCCATAGACATTTCATCCCTTAAATCTGCACCAAATTCACCTTTAATGATTCCTTTTATTCCTTTGTTTGCAATTTCCAGTGGTTTTCAATAGCAGTGACTCTCCTCGGGATATTAATTCTCTTTATAAGCATTACCTCTCAGTTTTCCACATGGTTCTGTCTTTCAAGCTTTGTAAACATGGTCTGCTAGCTGCAGTCTAAAACCTGACTTGTTGGTACCTCTGTGCAAGACCAAGATGTCAGTGCTTGTTGTATTCCTGCATGCAGAAGGCTGCCAGTCTAAGCTCAGTGATGGGAGTCCTTTAAGCTGCTCTTTTGTTTCCTGCCTTTGGCACTCTGTTAAGAACTTGGATTTCATCTGCTATTTTCTATCACTTTAAGGTCACTTTCAGATATATTATGTTTCCAGGTTCACCTCATCTCTAATCATATGAGTTAAGATTGCTTTCAACTTTAATTTCCTTCCTTTTGATGGTTTTATCCTGCTCTTAACATGACTTGGACACGAGATTAGGCTTCTTCTGAACATCTCTGCTGACCAGTTACCAATTTATTTAACCCACATTCACAAAACACAGCTAAGAAAGTGAGACTCAATGGTTGAGTATTCATTAGAAACAGATCAAGAAGAGACTACATTAACATCCCTCTGACTGCTGCTTATACCCTCACATCTGGCCACTAAGTGCCTCTATAAATCAAACATGGCATAAAAGGATGAGGCAAGTTGTAGGTTCGCAGCATGCAAACACTGTCTCTGCTCCTCCAACTCTCAAAGGAGTCTGAATACAGTCAAGCTAGCATCAGATTCATAGACTTTCTGATGGTCCAATTATCTCCTTGATTTTTCCACACTATTCTTCCCCACCTGCATCCATTCAGATGATCCCTCTCTGCTGATTTCCAAACCTGCAGCCTCAGACATCAGTTGTTGTTACTTGAATGTGTCCAGAGAAGGGCAACAAGGCTGGTGAGAGGTCTTGAGCACAAGCCTTGTGAGGAGAGGCTGAGGGAGCTGGGGTTGCTTAGCCTCGAGAAGAGGAGGCTCAGGGGAGACCTTATTGCTCTCTACAACTACCTGAAGGGGGATTGTAGCCAGGCAGGGGCTGGTCTTTTGTCTCAGACAACCAGCACCAGAATGCAGTCTCAAGCTGCACCAGGGGAAGTTTAGACTGGAGGTGAGGAGAAAGTTCTTCACAGAAAGTGTGATTGGCCATTGGAATGTGCTGCCCTGGGGGGTGGTGGAGTCCCCATTCCTGGAGGTGTTCAAAAAGGGATTGGACATGGCACTTGAAGCCATGGTTTAGTTAGTCATGAGGTGTTAGGTATTAGGTAATAGGTTGGACTTGATCTCTGAGATCTCTTCCAACCTGGTTGATTCTGTGATTGTGTTTTGATCTCTACATTGTCTGTGCCAGTGCTCTGAAGAGCATGAGGAAGCCTGACAAGGGGCTGGACAACTCATCCCAGTCGCCCTCTGAAACATGTAGTGTGCACATCTCTGATCACACAGCCTGAACGGAGATCTAGCACCTGTTTGTTCTGACACCGTCAGGCTTTGTAGCAGGCTGAAATAAAGGATTAACTCCTGGCCTTAAGTTACACATTTTGCTATCCCATGTTACAGTTCTAAATTCTTTACCCTCATAGAGAGTCAGCTGTCAAGTTAAACCGGCTGCTTACTTCCCCTTCGCTGTAAAACTTCCTGCTTGATGCATTTTGTCAGAAAAAGCAAATCTCTTCACTAATACTCCTTCTGATGGGCACTAAACACCTTTTGTAAGTGTATTCTAGATTCTCCTCTAGCAGAACCCACACCAGATCTGAACCTCCATATTTCCAGAAGCTTTTATCCTATCTGAACTTTGAATTTGTGTTTAAGAGGCAGGACACTGAAGTACAACAAAAATTGTTTGGCTTTCTTTCTGCTTTAACTAATGAGTCCAAGACAAGTCAGAGCACAGAAGTCTCTGGCTCAGCTTTCCTACACATAAGCTTCTTGAAAAATCACTGAGCCAAAAGTCTTTCTAATCTAATGACCCTTCTTTGTTTTCATTTTGTGTAACAGCTCTGTTTCTCATTGATCATTCTGCTGGTATTTTCTCTTGTTCATCTCCTACAAATTTAAGCATTTTCAGCTCTTTTCCAAGCAGCTTCAACACTTCAACTGACCTCTTTGGCATCCCTGTTAGCAGATCTACCCAATGGCCATGCATAGCTGTATCTGTTCTCATGGAATCCTTAACCACTGCTGTGGCATTCTGAAAGGGCATGATGGACTTTGGGATGAGCTGGCCACCTGACCATGACTATAGTTCCTTGCATATACAATCACTTAGCCTCATACTGGGTCAGCAAATGCAAACTCATATGTAACTGATAACAAGAGTCTCTGCAGACCCAGGAAGTCATACAATCAAAAGCCATCAAATGAAGTCAAAAGCTGGACATAATTTTATATATATATATATAAATTAATATAATAACATGAAGGCTTTATTGAAACAATGTACTAAAATAGAAGCAGCAATCTTATATGTTGTATTGCATTAGCATCAGTTATAAAAGCACTTCTGCTTTCCTCTTGCCCTCTCTTGGACGTGTTTGCCCAACTGCTACCTCTGCATTGGGCCTGAACAGTCAGGACACGACAAACAGGAGGAGGGTCTCTACCACTCAGACTTTTCAGGGACCTGGGACCCCTGGCCTCAGTGCAGCCTGACAAAGGCAACACCAGAGCACAAGAGGAAATTGCCCACAGGCAGAAAAGCAGCTAACAAAGGTCACTCAATGGGCCCGGGCAAAGAAGGAAAAGCAACTAGTAGTAGTGACTCCTCTGCAATCCAAAATCTCAAGGCTTCAATAAGCTTCACACTCACAGAGTTGCAATTCCTGCAGAGACCAAGCACAGTAGCATGTAAGGGCAGGAAGTCTTGGGAGGATTTGCAAGGCATCATTTCAGGATTTAGCTTATGACAGAACAACGTGGTCCAGGCAAATTTATGGAGAGTTTGTTCCATCCCCCCACAGAAGTGAAAAGAGAGAGAAGTAAACTTCATGTTCCTACTGATTAACCACAGTGCAAACTTCATAAACGTGCTCCTGACCTCCACCACAACGTGCAGACTTGAGTCATTCCAATAAAAGAGGAAATGACACATTGCCACAACATTACTAAGTCCACATCTCATAAAACCACTCAGGGAAGAGTAGGGGAGGGGGGGAAATGAAGAGAGAAAAGCAAGAGTAAAGCCAGGTAATTATCTGTTATTAACCTGGTCCTCAGCAGTATCACATTGCTCCTAAAAATAATGACAGAGCAACAAAGCTTGTTTGTGTCTCCTATGTCCTTTGTGGGTTCCTCATTATTCTAATGAGCTGCTGAAAATGCACTTCAGTTCCATCCCCATCAGTTATTTCACCGATCACTCTGCTTTCATTTCCACCTGGCAGCGCAAGATGGTGTACAATTAACACTTTGATCCTTTCTTGTTCTTTCCTTCATCCTTTATGGTTTTCTTTTCCTCCTCCACCTAGGGACAAATGCAGAGACCCACTGTGGGAGGAGCTGAGGAGCCTCCCGGGTGAGGCTGCTCCCACATTTTGCACGTGGGTTTGCTCAGACTTTAGGGCGACCAGGCTGAGCATGGCTGCCAGAACCACAAACTGTACCTCCTTAGCTGATGGCACACCACTGCCCTATGGCTGGTATCAAAAGAAACCAGAAACAACTTAAGAATAGATCAGCATGTCTGCTGCGTGGGTTTGGAGGGAAAACAGGGAAGGGATGGGAGGGCAGCAACGCAGCCATTGCACGAGCAAACACACTGTGGCTTGCTGGGGTTGGGTTTTTTTTTCAGTCATAATGAGTCACACCACTCACTGCACATCACAGTGGAGGATAGAAAAAAGCAGAAAAATCTTATTTGTTTCAAGGAGCTTTCCTTGCCACCTTTTGTTCTACTCTTCAGAGCCATTATTCATTTTTAAAGCTTCAAATGAGCTGAGATGGAGCTGGCAAGGAGCAGGGATTTACCAGCCTCTGCTTCTCCTATTTTTTTCTTGTCCTACTCCCTCTTCCACACATCTTGGGTCCCCAGGACAGAGAGCATCTCTGCCCAGAGTCAGCCTTTCTTTGGATGGAGATGTGGGCCACGGTTGTGTACGGTAAGTTAAATATTGCTACATGTTTAGAGGACAGGAAGAATTTTAACTGCTGGGGAGAACAAAGCTGTGCAGCACCCAGCACCATAATGGGAAGTCACTAAGCAGAGGTACAGAGATCACATGCCATCCTCCAGCAGCTAGACCAAAGCAGAGGGGATACTTCCATATTTTGGATCTGAATATTGTTTTTAATCACCAAAATGTCATCAAGGACCAATTTTTTTTGTCCTTTCAGACTATTTTCTTATGACTGAATTGCTTCCACAGAAGTCCTATTTTACCTTTTTCATTATTTTTAAATTTAAATTAAAAAAAAAAAAAAAAGAAAAGGTACCAAAATAGCTGCACAAAGATTTTTGTACAGTTCAAGCCTCCAAGATTTTAAGATAAACTGGAAGAGAGGTTTGCATTTTTCTTCTTTGAGCAAAATACAGAAAGCAGTTTTAAAAGTATTTGAAGGAAGTCGTTTGAGCCCCTCCAGAAACTGTTTGCAAAATATTTTGCCAGGAAAACGGATTTCTGTGTAACTTGAAGAGCAGAGTTCATCATGAAAGTGTTGAAGAAGGGAAATGGAAATAGAAATAGAAAAGAATAGAATAGAAAATAATAGAATAGAAAAGAATAAACCAGGTTGGAAAAGACCTTCGCTATCATCACGTCCAACCTATCACCCAACACCATCTAACCAACTAAACCATGGCACCAAGCACCCTATCAAGCCTCTTCCTCAACACGCCCAATGATGGTGACTCCACCACCCCCCTGGGCAGCACATTCCAACGGCCAATCACTCTTTCTGGGAAGAATTTCTTCCTAACATCCAGCCTAAACCTACTGAGGTGCAGCTTGAGACTGTGTCCTCTTGTTCTGGTACTGGTTGCCTGGGAGAAGAGACCAACCCCTGCCTGTCTACAACCTCCCTTCAGGTAGTTGTAGAGAGCAATAAGATCTCCCCTGAGCCTCCTCTTCTCCAGGCTAAACAACCCCAGCTCCCTCAGCCTCTCCTCATAGGGCTTGTGCTCCAAATCCCTCACCAACTTTGTTGCCCTTGTATCAAAGTCAAGTACTTCTCTGCCAACTTAGGGACAATTTAACCAAAAGGAAGCAGGGTGTGGGGGGGTTGCAAAAATTCGCAGGAAGCCATATCTGTAATGTCTTCATTATTTTTTCTTTGTTTTATAGATAAAATAATGTCTTATTTAAAAAATAAAATAAAATAAAATAATGGGTGTCATTAAAAAAACCAAACCCACAACCAAAAACCAAATGGACCACGAAGATCAAGATGAAGTGCTTCAGATTGTCCAAACAAAAGCTTTCACGGCTATGAGAAATTCTGTTTGGTTGGGGAAAGCCACACTGGGGCTCGATTTGTGATTTCAAGATGTTGACCCCTGCCCATTTTATTAGCAAAAATGTTGATCCTCCCAACCCTTCAGTTTGGAGCATAACTTCACTACAGTTGTGTTTGTTTGAGAGAATTTACAAGGGTAGACTCACACACACGTAGTCGTGTTGACAGGATCAGGGCTTCTGGTAACTCGCTGACACTCGGTGCAACCTATAAGGCTGTACAGTGCTCACTTTATGTGCACCAGACTTTGACCTTATTCATGAAAATAGCCTCCTGACTTTGCTTCGAGGGCTTTTATGTTCTCTGAAAACAATAAAGAAAAAAAATCATTCCCTTTTATGACATTACAGCTTCAGTTTCAAAGTGTGATGAGCGAACGTGGTGGTGTTCCCTGGATTAAGGCACGGCGAGCTTGTACGCCGCGGCTCAAATTGTTTTCACTCGGGGTTTATATAACCCTGATAGGACAACAAGCAGATTGGGGTCCAAAGTGCAAACCCAGGGCACATACAATCTAAAACCCCACCTTCCAAAATGGATGATGACTTTGACCTCTGCAGCCATAACCCACGGGGAGCGATTCTTATGCCGTGATGACTTCTCCACACAGCCGAACGACCCTCTCTGAGGCGCTAGGAACTTTTCCACCAGTCTTCAGATCCCAGGGAATACAGACATCACAGAATACAGACTTAACCAGGCTGGAAAAGGCCTTTGAGATCAAGTCCAACCTATCACCCAACACCATCTGATCAACTAAACCATGGCACTAAGTGCCTCATCCAGTCTCTTCCTAAACACCTCCAGTGATGATGACTCCACCACCTCCCTGGGCAGCACATTCCAATGGTCAATCTCTCTTTCTGGGAAGAATTTCTTCCTAGCATCCAGCCTAAACCTCCCCTGGTGCAGCTTGAGACTGTGTCCTCTTGTTTTGGTGCTGGTTACTTGGGAGAAGAGACCAACCCCCATCTGGCTACAATCTCCCTTCAGGTAGTTGTAGACAGCAATAAGGTCTCCCCTAAGCCTCCTCTTCTCCAGGCTAAACAACCCCAGCTCCTCAGCCTCTCCTCACAGGGCTTGTACTCAAGACCTCTCACCAGTTTTTTTGCCCTTCTCTGGACACATTCAAGTAACAACAACTGATGTCTGAGGCTGCAGGTTTGGAAAGCAGCAGAGAAGGATTATCTGAAGGGATGCAGGTGGGGAAGAGTGGTGTGGAAAAATCAAGGAGATAATTTGACCATCAGAAAGTCTATAAATCTGATGCTTGTGCTGCAAACCCCTCCCCAGCTTTGTTGCCCTTCTCTGGACACGTTCCAGCAGCTCAACAACTTTCCTAAACTGAGGGGCCCAGAACTGCACACAGTACTCAAGGTGTGTCCTAACCAGTGCTGAGTACAGGGGCACAATGTGTTTTAAAAGGTGAAAGGAGAAGCCAGTTTTCTAGAACTCATGGGTATGAAGTGTCTTTTGGGACAAAGTGGTGATACTGGTCCCTAAACTCTCAGTCACCAGGGAAGAGGCAAGTGGAGCTCAGAGTTCTCTTAAATCCAGTTTGGGCTCCTTTGGTTTTTAACTCATAGGGGCAGTTTATTTTTTTCCCCCTGAAAAAGATGCTAAGGGAGGGGGTGGGAAGAGAGAGACTAGGATTCACAGAATCACAGAACATTAGCTGCCTGGAAGGGACATCAAAAGATCATCTAGTCCAACCCCTCTGCCAAGGTAGGATCACCTACAGTAGGTCACATTGGAATGCAGCCAGGTGAGTTTTGGTTTTCTCCAGAGGAGGAGACTCCACAACCTCTCTGGGCAGCCTGTTTCAGTGTTTTGTCACCCTCAGTGAAAACGTTATTCCTCCTGTTCCTGTGGAGCCTCCTATGCTCCAGCTTGCACCCATTGACCCTTGTCTTATCCTTGGACATCACTGAGAAGAGCCTGGCTCCACCCTTCTCACACTCACCCCTCACATCTTTATAAACATGAATGAGGTCACCCCTCAGGCTCTCCTCTCCGAGCTGAAGAACCCTCAGCATTTCCTCAGAAGGGAGATATTCTACTCCCTTAATCATCTTTGTGGCTTTGCACTGGAATCTTTCAAGCAATTCCCTGAGGTCCTCTTGCACTGAGGAGCCCAGAATTAGACACAATCATAGAATCAGAGAATTGTTTGGGTTGGAAGGGACCTCAAGGATCACCTAGCTCCACCCCCCCTGCGATGGCCAGGAGCACCTCACACTACATCAGGTTGCTCAGAGCCATGTCCAGCCTGGCCTTAAAAGCCTCCAAGGATGAGGCTTCCACCACCTCCCTGGGCAACCTGTTCCTGCGTCTCACCACCCTCAGGGGGAAGAATTTATTCCTAGCATCCAATCTGAATCTACCCATTTCTAGTTTTGTTTCATTACCTGATACTCTAAAAAGTTTCTCCCCAGTTTTCTTGTAGGCCCCCTTAAGATACTGGAACGCCATAATTAGGTCTCCTTGGAGCCTTCTCTTCTCCAGACTGAATAGCCCCAACTCCCTCAGTCTGTCCTCATAGGAGAGGTCCTCCAGCCCTCTGATCATCCCGGTGGCCATTCTCTAGACACCTTCCAACACCTCCAGATACTTCTTGTAATAGGGATGTTCCAGATGTGGCCTCACCAGGGCAGAGTAGAGGGGAAGAAGAACCTCTCTCGACCTACTAACCACTCCCTTTCTAACACACCCCAGAATACCATTGGTCTTCTTGGCCACAAGAGCACATTGCTGGAAAAAAAGATTCTTGTATAAAGCTACACAGATGCTCTAGCTCAAATTTTAAACATTGCAATGCTGCTCCACTGACAATGATTCTTTGCATGGATTTGGCTTGGAGCACAGAGCAGAGATACAAAAGGCTTTATTAAACAAGACAGAGACTGGCTCCAAGCTCTTCAGAAGTAATTAGAAATAGGACATGTTGAAAAACAAAAACAACAACCAAAATCAAACCATAGACACAATTCCAGAAAGTGTTGCAAATACTGCAAACCACTTGTTTGAGCAATGGAAGTACCTCAGCCCTGAACTAGGTTCTCAGCTGGTGTGACTGGCATAGCTCCATCAAATCCCACCACAGTATATTGGTATGAATACAGCAGTGAAAATTTCCCTATTTTGGGAGTCTGTTGCAAAGTTGGGATGGAGGCTACCTGCTGTCTCAGGCCACATCTTTATTGATGATCTGGACGAGGGCATCGAGTCCATCATCAGTAAATTTGCTGACGACACCAAGCTGGGCGCAGGAGTTGATCTGCTGGAGGGTAGAGAGGCTCTGCAGAGGGACCTCGACAGGCTGGGCAGATGGGCAGAGTCCAACGGCATGAGATTGAACACATCCAAGTGCCGGGTTCTGCACATTGGCCACAACAACCCCATGCAGAGCTACAGGCTGGGGTCAGAGTGGCTGGAGAGCAGTCAGGCTGAGAGGGACCTGGGGGTGCTGGTCGACAGTAGACTGAACATGAGCCTGCAGTGTGCCCAGGCAGCCAAGAGGGCCAGTGGCATCCTGGCCTGCATCAGGAACAGTGTGGCCAGCAGGAGCAGGGAGGTCATTCTGCCCCTGTACACTGCACTGGTTAGGCCACACCTCGAGTACTGTGTCCAGTTCTGGGCCCCTCAGTTTAGGAAGGAGGTTGACTTGCTGGAACGAGTCCAGAGAAGAGCAACAAGGTTGGTGAGGGGTTTGGAACATAAGCCCTACGAGGAGAGGCTGAGGGAGCTGGGGTTGCTTAGCCTGGAGAAGAGGAGACTCAGGGGTGACCTTATTACTCTCTACAACTACCTGAAGGGAGGTTGTAGACAGACGGATGTTGGTCTCTTCTCCCAGGCAGCCAGTACCAGAACAAGAGGACACAGTCTCAGGCTGCGCCAAGGGAGGTTTAGGCAAGATGTTAGGAAGAAGTTCTATACAGAGAGAGTGATTGCCCATTGGAATGGGCTGCCTGGGGAGATGGTGGAGTCACCATCATTGGAGGTGTTCAGGAGGAGACTTGATGGGGTGCTTGGTGCCATGGGTTAGTTGTTTGGGTGGTGTTGGATTGGTTGATGGGTTGGACGCGATGGTCTTGAAGGTCTCTTCCAACCTGGTTTATTCTATGTATTCTATGTATTCCTGCAGGATGTTCAACTCCTACCAACAAAAAAAACCCAAAACCACCAACAAAAAAGGAGATTCAGAGCTCTTGTGGCTTCAAATATCATAGAATCCATGAGGTTGGAAAAGACCTCAAAGATCATCAAGTCTAACTTGTCATCCAAGACCTCATGACTACTAAACCATGGCACCTAGTGCCATGTCCAATCCCCTACTGAACACCACCAGGGATGATGAAATGAAATCAAGCACAGAGCCAGGACACCAAAGAGGGCATCTCTTTCCTGTGAGGATGACCTTTAGCTCAGTATGAGCTAAAATGGGAAAAGAACAATGGAAAGGATGAAGGGGAAACATGGAAGTAAACAGTCAAGATGGAGGGGACAGGTTCAGAAGGAGAAAGATTGAAAAGAAATAAAAAATAAAGGATAATAAAACCCAAGGCAGATGAAGAAATAATCAGAGGTGGTGGAGAAAGAAGAGGAGGGATGGGCAGTGATAAAGGGAACAGGGTTAAAATGAGCAAACAGAGAAGCCACAAAGAGAAGGGTTCAGGTTAAAGGAGCAATTGCCCTCTGGCAAACATACTGCAGTGTAAATGGAAACACATATGTCAATAAGGAGTGTCCTGAGATGGGCTAGAGAGGAAACAGTTTATCTGATGTAAGCTTTTGCTGAGAACCACCACAGTTTTGTCACTTCACTACCTCCCCTCCCCAAGTCACTCCTTTCTGCAGATGCTGATGACCAGAGCACTGACAGAGGGGTTCCCTAAACCCAGCAAAACCTCAACTTCCACCCAGCATCACTGCTGGTAGGTGTAAGTTTACAGCTGTTCACACAGATGGCTGCTACCCAACAGCACCTAGCTCCATGTGAACTACATCACAGCTCTTCAAGATATAACATACATGACATCCTCACAGGTAGCTTTGCACTCTTTTGAAGTATAAAAATGAGCTTCAGAAACAGCTGATAAGCACAGTCACAGGTCTCTAGGGCTCCTAAAGCTGAGTCCAGCACCTGAGCTTGAGTCCTTCAGAAGCCGTGGCCAGTGCTTAAGACCATAATCCTTCATTTCATTGCCTGAATTGCATCAGTCAGGACTCAAGTTCCTCAGAAGCATCTTTTCCTGGAAAAATGGTTTATGTAAGGTTAATTCCAACTCAAGTCAGCCTTTGACATGGTCCAACCATCCAATTGCACCTTTGCATATTTCCAGAACATTTCTGTTCTGTGCTTTTGGTCTTCCTCCTAAAGAAGGAGGAAGAGAGAGCTAAGGGAGAATGGCAGGAAGACAACAATAGGAATCATTATTTTCTTCTATAGCTTTCTTGATAAAGTAAAAGGATACCACAGAGAGCTATCTGCAGAGACTGTTCCCAAGCCTTTGTGTGTTGCTTGGGGGTTTCTGCAGTTTTTGGGTGTCTCTAGTTGGGATGCCGTTCAGGAAGGCCTATTCCATCAGTGTTGCCTATTAACACCAAAATCTCCAGATATATTGTGAATGCACAACAGGTTTATGTTTCCTTGCAGCATTGGACCTTAACTGCCAAGGGTTTCCAAGATATGCCAGGAGAAGCATCCTGAGGAAAAATATATGTATATAATCATTTTTTTCCCCTATGTTTAACATTCAGCCTGTTTGGCTAATGGGATTTGTGCATACTGGTTGCTGTGGCCAGCAGCAGAGAGGGAAGAGAAATCACTTTTTCCATGTCCAGCAGCATACAAGAGGACACAGTCTCAGGCTGTGTCAGGGGAGGTTTAGGCTGGAGGTTAGGAGGAAGTTTTACAGAGAGAGTGATTGCCCACTGGAATGGGCTGCCTGAGGAGGTGGTGGGGTCGCTGTTGCTGGGGGTGTTCAGGACGAGGCTTGACAGGATGCTTGGTTGCATGGTTTGGTTGATTGGGTGGTGTTGGATGATAGGTTGGACATGATGATCTCGAAGGTCTCTTCCAACCTGGTTAATTCTATTCTATTCTATTCTATATAACATAAGCCTAAAGCACACCTCAATCACTAGTGTGTCTGGGTCACTGCTCACCACAGTGCTACCTTATTGCAGCACAGCTACATCTTCTCCTGCCTGACACCAGCCCACCTCAACACACAGTTTTGTCCCAGGATTAGTACAGCCATAAGCAAAGTGTTATACCACCAACATAAGGACCCAGTATGGCTACAAAGACAGTCTTGATATAGTCAGGCTCATAGGCTACTACGAACTATCAAAGTACTGACAAGCAGATCTATTAGTTGTTAAGTATGTTTCTGTGGAGGATCTGACACACAGTAACTTCCACAACACTAAACTCCTTACAAGGACATACTTAATACACAGCATATCCCATGTTGCAGGAGGCTGCTCCCAACAGCCATTCATCTTTCTTCACTTCTGCTGTTGTGACTTCCCTTTGAAGTGTTAAGGAACACTTTTCAGATATCCTCCATCACTTTGTTAAGTACAGATCACTACATGTGTGACCAGGATCATTAGTGCCTCTATACAAAGACCTTTTGTCTATTAGAAAAATAAATCAATCCTTTAAATATGCAGAATCCAACTCTTTGCATTAAAGTCACGCTTGAAGATGACACAGAGATGAAGGGCTTCCTTCAGCTATAAACTCAGAAGATAGATGAAAGTTCAATCACAGGCACTAAATCTTTTTTGGCATTTAAACATTTCTACCCCAGAACACATGACAATCCTTCAAACAACCATATTGTTTTATTTTCACAAGGACACCAATTAGCCTGTGTTGTTTAGATTGGTAATACCCACAATGTCTAAACTTTCTTAGCCCATGGCAAGTGAAAACAAATAACCTCCATCAGACATGCATTTTCTGTGTCAAAAGGGCGAAGGAAAAATAAGTGGCATTTCTGCAATAAGCTGCCCCTAGACTTCCCAGAATCTGGAGGAACATTCAAAAGGTAGAACCAGAAATGTACATACTGACCCAAAACCAATTCTCCAAGGGGCTGCTTTCTCCCAGTGAGCAGTGCTGTTGTAACTATGATGGTCTGAAAATAGAGGGATGAGGTTTCTAGACAATGATCTTTTCCTGGACCAGCTGATACAGCTGAAGAAAACAAGCTTTGGGCACACAGCTTTCTACATTCAGTTCACATGGAGGAATCATAGAATCACAGAATCAATAAGGTTGGAAAAGACCTCAAAGATCATCAAGTCCAACCTGTCGCCCAACACCCTGTGACTACTAAACCATGGCACCAAGTGCCATGTCCAATCCCCTCTTCTTTTCACAGCCTTGATGCAAACTTTTATATCTCTCCAATCATCAAGTGCCCAAGCAACCCTGAGAGGGTGGCCTAGAAGTTTAGGAAACCTGACAGTATCCAGTTCCCTTCTGTCACAAGCTGCTTGTAAGGTGGTGTGGCATCTCTAAACACTCATGTTCCTGTCACCTATAAAGCAGGCAAAGCACCTTCTTACTCCAGCTAGGTAAGGAGCAAGGAGGCAACAGTGCAAGCTGCAGAGAAATGCAGAAAGGCAGATAAACCCCCCCTGTACTGGTGCAAGCAGCACAAGTGGAGATGGGAATCATCTCACTCATACACACCTGAAGCTCTACAAGTGTACCCTGGACTAATCTGGTCTTCCCAAACCACAGCACGAAGTGTCTCAGCTGCTTCAGCTGCAGATGCCTCACCAGGCTGCTGAGGGAGCCAGAGGAGAGGAACAGAAAAGATGCCTGGAGGTGGAGTAAAACCACAATCTTTGTTTTGTCGTCGTACTGCTCTGGAACCCATTGGCTTGCATTGCTGCACCGATACAGAAGCACACATCTCTTTTCTGCGCCACAACAAAAGCAAGGAAAACTCTTCCTTTTAAATCAGAGAGCATAATCTTATTCTTCAGGGAAAGACCAGCATCACTGGATTAAGGCAATAGACACAACAGCAGCTCCTATGGAAGGGGTGCTAGAGAGCTGGGCAGACACCAAATAACCAAGGGGTCTAATAGTCACAAGCAATCCATAGAGGTCATTTTTAAATGGCCATTTTTCTAACCACAAGATACTGCTCTCATTTTAGCAATAAATGTGTTGTGCTACAGAACCATCTCCAAGACAGAGATGCAGGCAGAGAGCTGTTTGTTCAGTGTTCTAAATCCAAACAAACAGTTGCATACTCTTACCTACAACATAAGTCTCTCATCTTAAGACTCTGGCCAAGAAAAATATTTTCCCAGCTAGTTTGTTATGAAAATGTTTGAATAAGAGAAGCAACATCAATAACTTATGTAAAAACTTCAAGCTCTAATCAGCTGAGGTTTAATAAGGCTTGAGATAACAGCCCATGCATTTTGCCAAGAGTATAAAATAATCATAAAATATTATAATTGATGTGCTGTCCTAGTTTATTGCATCTCACAAGCTGGAGAGTTGATTGCAGGGAAGAAAACATTTTGGAGCTTGGGTTAGCATGTTGCAATAATTAATAGCCATTATTTGGATTTGGGGAATCTCAGTGAGGGGTTTTGTTTGCTGAGGGGTGGGGTAGGGTTTTATTTTGGTGGTTTGGTTTATTCTGGGAGGCTCTCATTATTTTAACAGCCTGCACAAATATGGCTAAAGACTCAAATCTCTCTGAAATCAAATGAAACTATTTATGACACAGAGATTTGCCCCGCAGGGTTTTGAAAGAGAGGAAGATGGCAGATCTTCATTCCTGCTCAAATGAAACCCTCAAAATAGAGAGAGGGAAAGAAAAAAAACCAAACAAACCAGAAAGAAACAAAAACCCAAACTGCAAATAAACCCTTGACAATAAAGTTACACCAAGTTGTTTCCTTTTTGGAAGGTAGTGAGCTGCAAATAATTGCTAATAAAAGGTTCACTGTGTTTGCTGAATACAAATCTTTATTTAGTGGCTGCAGAGCAAGTCTTTTTCTTGCTCTCTTGACAGCTTAACTACACGCCAACAATATCTGCTTGAAGTCTTTGGCTCCATTAATCTCAAACTCTGCTACACGGATTGCCAAAGCTGATGACAAACCCCAGTTAGCATAGATCATCTGCTTGCCCATGACAATATTTTTCCCATGACATTAAAAGGATGGTGGTTTTTTTGTCCCCAAAGAGGGCACAAGTCTAGGGATTCTCAAGCAGGTTTGAAAGGATAAGTCTATGGCTTAAGGTGACTGATAGAGATAGCTGGGGACTACATGGAAACAAGGAGGAAGAATACCCTTGCACTCTAATTGGCTTTTTTGTTTGCTCACAGTTGCTTCTAATATGGACAGATCTCCATAAGAAAACACAAAATTAGCACCTGTTAGGACAACTTAACCTTCAGGAAGAAAAGCAAACATCCTTGGGTTGTCAAGAGTTTGAAACAAAGGTTACAGAGGAGGTGATTTTATTCCTCCCTCCCCTCCCACCCCTCCGATTGTTTTAACCTCTTCGTGCAACATACTGCAGCTAATTAACGAAGGTCCACTGCCAGTTGCTAGCAACCCTCTTCTGAAATATAGCACATGGGACAGCACCATCAAATGTGATACTCATTGACAATGTCACACCCTGAGCACCAGATGGAGAAAGTATCTGCATATCAAACATTATCAGGGGAAACTGAGGCACGGCAAAAAAAAGTAATGGCTTTCCCTCTGTTCCCTAATGACTGGCAAAGGTAAGAAGAGGCATTCAGCAGTGGTCCCATTATGGCAACTTAGTAGAGAAGAATTTGAAAGCACCACTCTTTTAACTATGTTTACAGCCACCCTGACTGAAATGCCTGATAGAAGGCAAATGGGGATGGTTCATTAATGCTTGGGCAGCCGGTAGGAAAGGGATTGGAAGAGGTGTCTTGGCCTTGTCATTCAAGTAACCCTGACACTGAAACTCTTCTTTAAGTCATGCAAGTGCCACTATAGAGAAGCTTTCCCGGTTCCTACCTCCTCATCTGTCAGCCTGGTTTGGAAGATCCCATTTATCATGGGCAGACACTCTCTTAGGTGCAGTGTAGATTTATACACGACCATAATAATTTCAGTTGCTCCTGAGACAACACCAGCCCATCTCTGAGTGCTCTCAGACACCTAGACTCTCATGGTATTCGTTCCATGACTATGCCCTCCCTGAGAGCCACTTTGAGAAGTGAGATGCAGGCACTGGCAATGTCCTTCCTCCAGCCCACCCCAGCAAAAGCAACACTGCCTGGGAGATGACTGTTGCCCTCTCCCCACCTCACAGCTAAACTGCATGAGAAGGTGCAACAACATTTCTCAACCACTTGCTCTGCTGAGTAACAAGGATCTCAGCTACTCCTCCAGGTAAGAATAGCATCCATTGATGACCTCTTGCTTTCTTCTTGCTTGAGAAAAAACAACTTCTCAGAGACAGAAAATTTGAGGCGAACCCAACAATTAAAAATCAGCTATCTGTCCTATTTTTCCCCCTCACTCATCAGCAGGTGGTTTTGGCCAAAACTACAGCTGTCTTGACCAAGCGAATGTGTCACCTGTCCCACAAGCCTGATACCACAGGCAGATGCCAAAATACTGGATTTGGAGGGAAACACAAGAGGTGTATTGCAAAAGCTGAGAAAGAAAACAGAAGCACTTCTAAGTGAAAGCGATGGTATTCAGCCATAGCTTGGGACAATGGAAGCAGGGTGGGTATTATATATACCTGGCTAACAATAGCATCACCCCCATCATCCTGCCCCTGGCTTGTTCTTGACAGATAATGACTTGATTAAGCTAAGGACATCAGTGAAACTATTCATATGTGAAAGCACAAAGCTGGCGCAGAAGGATGGTGACCTCTGCAAGTAAATTGAACTAAAGTGATTGTAAATGAGCTAACATCTTTCACTTAACACTGCCTCCTGTACTCTCCAACAGAGGTACCAACCTTTCTTTCACTGGAATATTCCACTTCTCCAACAAAACCACAAGCATCTCCCAATTTTTCTACACTTTAACCCCAGAGGGGTTCACACTGTAGCTAACAGCCTCCAAGAGGGCCTTAAGAAAAACTGAGTGAGAGGCTTTGTTCTGATTGCAGATTAAAGGGAACAATCTGCAGCACAGATGTAAAATAGCTTTCCAGAGTTTTCTTTCCAACCCCCCCCCCCCCCTTTTTTTGAATAATCGGTATCTGCATGCAAAGGTTCAATGTCACCAAACATGAGGCTTGTGTACAAAAGCACAAGTTCCTTGACTAAAGCACAACATACTTAACAGCTCAAAGGCAATTGTTGTAAAACTTGATGGAATTGTGCCTGGCAATCATGTTTTATTGTCGTTTGTACAGGGAAGCTTCAGCATTTTCTGGGTTTCTCCCCCCCTTCTTTTTTTTTTTCCTTCTTCCTACCTTGGGGAAGTGGTGGAGATCTGATGTAGAAACTTGAGCTAAGGAGTTCATGGCCATATTTACTGTTTTCTCTAGCATGTACATATTTTATACAAAATACAACCCAGATGTTCAGAAGAGAAACACTTCCCTTTTATCCAGGTAAGAATATAGCCCAAGGTCATATGCAAGCTTGTCACTGGAGTTTACACTGACTGGTGCAATAAACAAAGGTCCATTCTGCCACAGCATTGAATGGTTTTGTGCTCTGTACCAGGCTGAACCCAGAATCTTTACAAGAAAAAAAAGGCTTAAAGGCTGGGGGGGGGGGGGGGGAGACCCCTGAAGCCACAATTCCCCTAGGATGCAACCAACCCACAATCTGTTCCTTCCATAGAAAGGGTTTAAATGTTCAGTCCTCTTTATCCCAGAAAAGGTCCTTAACCACCTCACTGCCCCTCACAATGCCTCTCCAATGCAGGTACAAAGCTTATTTTTAACCAGCTGAATGAATTATACACTTATTTTCACTTCTTCACAAGGGTCCTTTGGATAGAAACAAGGGAGGGGAAAGGCAAAAATCCCACCCCCACACAATTCTTACAAACTTTTATGTAGCAGCCCTAGGAGAAGGGCTGTTTCCCCCTGATCAACATTTTGGAGGAGGAAGGCAAAGCAGGACCCCACTCTCTGCTGCTGCTCCCCTTCTCCATCACCAGCACACACTGGGCACAGGCATGACAGGCAGGGACAGAGCAGCAGGTTTCACTGTTGTAACAAGCCTGGTTCTTCCCAGGGGATGCCCTTCAGCCCTTTTCCAGGAGACATGTCCATCACATCCACATGGGCAGAGCTTTCACAACACACTCTTGCCCCACCAGTGTAGAGGGAGGTCAGTGCCCAACTCGGTACAATACACAGCAGTGCCCACTTGGGTAAGGTGCTCCTCCAGCAGCAAAAGCCAGCAATGAAACACATCAACAGCCTGGGGGGACACCCATTGCCCTGCCTGAGGCATAAACAAGGGTGTAGGGGTAGGTGGTTGAAGCTCTGCAGGCCAGCAGGAGTCCCAGGAAAGCACAGTTTTGCTTTACAGATGACATGAAGCACCTCTGGGGAGACAGATGCTCTCAGAAGAGCTTTTCCTGCCAGTTAGAGTTCTATGGATGTGACACCCTGGAAAGCATCTTTTTGCTTGTGCTGAATATGCTGGGATGCATATGGCATGTTCACAAACAGCAGTTTTGAATAACTGGGTGGCAGGGGGAGTTATGCTGAGATCTTTATCTGGACACCAGCTATTTCTGCACAGGAGGGTTTAAAACAGCATTTCTGGCACTGGTATCAACAATGCAGTAGGTATTTCTTTGCCTTAGAAGGAAGAACATATAATTCTAGCTGCTCAGCTAAAATAGACAAATGAAAGACCCAGAGTGAAAGACCCAGAGTGAAGAGTGACTAGGAAGCATTTCTATCTGCCAAGCAACAACTGCAACGTCTCTGGGTTGTCCTTTATGCACTTGGTTTTCCTTCCTGGAAACAGTAATGTGGAGCTAATAACACATCATCAGAACATTCAGAACATCCCTCAGGCTGAGGAGATAAGTGAATCTATTTCCTCTCCAATCCACACGCACTAATCAATGTGATCTATGTGCACATGTTCTGTGCACCATAAATCCTGCACAGCCAGTACCTGTCAGGCATATTATGCATATGGGCATTTCCATACAGGGTGTTCTGCATGGGGTGCTTGGTGCCATGGTTTAGTTGATTAGATGGTGTTGGATGATAGGTTGGACTCAATGATCTCAAAGGGCTCTTCCAACCTGGTTAATTCTATTCTATTCTCAATTTCTGACATGTAGACACATAAGTTCAGACAATTTTATATGTATGTAGACACAAACACACATAGCTGGTGAGGGGGTTGGAGGACAAGCCCTATGAGGAGAGGCTGAGGGAGCTGCAGTCGCTTAGCCTGGAGAAGAGGAGGCTCAGGGGAGACCTTATTGCTCTCTACAGCTTCCTGAAGGGAGGTTGTAGCCAAGTGGGTGTTGGCCTCTTCTCCCAGGCAACCAGCAGCAGAACAAGAGGACACAATCTCAAGCTGCACCAAGAGAGGTTTAGGCTGGATGTTAGGAAGAAATTCTTCCCAGAACGAGTGATTGGCCATTGGAATGTGCTGCCCAGGGAGGTGGTGGGGTCACCATTGCTGGAGGTGTTTAGGAAGAGTCTGGCTGGGGCATTTGATGCCATGGTTTAGTTGATTAGATGGTGTTGGGTGATAGGTTGGACTCAATGATAATAATAATAATAAACCAGGTTGGAAGAAACCTTCAAGATCATCATGTCCAACCCATCAACCAATCCAACCCACCTAAACAACTAACCCATGGCACCAAGCACCCCATCAAGTCTTCTCCTGAAAACCTCCAATGATGGCGACTCCACCACCTCCCCAGGCAGCCCATTCCAATGTGCAATCACTCTCTCTGTATAGAACTTCTTCCTAACATCCAGACTAAACCTCCCCTGGCGCAGCCTGAGACTGTGTCCTCTTGTCCTGGTACTGGCTGCCTGGGAGAAGAGACCAACATCTGCCTGTCTACAGCTTCCCTTCAGGTAGTTGTAGAGAGCAATAAGATCCCGCCTGAGTCTCCTCCTCTCCAGGCTAAGCAACCCCAGCTCCCTCAGCCTCCCCTCATAGGGCTTGTGTTCCAAACCCCTCACCAGCTTTGTTGCCCTCTCAAAGGTCTTTTCCTACCTGGTAAATTCTATTCTGTTCTCTATATAAATATATATATATAAACTCCCCAGGCTTTGAAGGGGAAGGAGGAAGAGGGAAATCCCTCTTTTCATCTGGACCTAAACGGGAAGACCTGGTTTGCACTGGAAGTGAGCTTTCAGAAACGCAAGGAATGAATGGCCTGCTTTGTCCCTGCAGCTTTGATAGATCAGTTCCTTCAGTGACAGACTTGTTAATCTTTCCAATGTTGCTTTTTCAAAAAAAGACAAACACAGTGGATAAATGTGAAGGGCCAACCACATTCCCTCCCATAGGAAGTCTCGCCACATGGGCAATTCTTCCAAGGAAAGAAAACAGTCCACTTTATTTACAGGGTAAATCATTTTGACTTATCTTGCAGGGGTTTGCTCATAGCAAACTGACAGTTTCCCCCTGTTGCACAGTAAATGGCTGACGGGGAAAATGTTTTCCTTCCCACCATGTAGAAACCACCAGCCAGAAGGGAGGAGGGGTCAGGGACTTCATTTTTCTAATGCTCCATTAATGTTCTCCTAGCTGACAATCACTGCAAAGGCCTGAACTCGCCACTCCAGGCAGCTCAAGCAAGAAACCTGAGTCTCTACAGGGATTTTTAGTTAAGTACATCAACTCCAGTTAGAACTTTTGGTCTTAAAGGGTAAGGTAACCATTAAAATCATTTCCAAGAGCCATTACTCCAAGAAAAAATAAAACCAACACAACACACTCAACCTAAAATTTCTCTTTCCCTCCCCCCCCCCCTTTTCATCTGTTTAAATCCTTGCCCTCAAAAAAATTATTACATCTTTGTCACTTAAAATGACAGGACAGCAGGGGCAGGACCTTTTGAAAGGTGTAAATTTCCAAGCAGCTTAGTTAATTTCTTTGTCACATATGCTTTTTCTTCCACCGTGATCCACTGATCCATCTGTTGGATTTGTGGGTTGTTTGGGGTTTTTTTTTTGTTAGGCTAAATACAACCCTAAAATATACATAATATATGGATACAATGCAAATTGCTGTTTTCTTGCAGATAACAGTTTGCAGCTCAGGAATGTAATTAGGTCCAATCTTTCTTCTGTGGAAGTCAGTGAACTCTTAAGGCACCACCTTCAAAAACTTAGCCTGCATCCCCAGCTCTGATACAGGTCATTTCACAGAATCACACAATGCGTTAGACTGCAAGGACCTTTAAAGATGGTCTAGTCCAATCCCCCTGCAGTAAGCAGGGACATCCCCAACTAGACCAGGTTGCTCAGAGCTCCATAAAGCCTTACCTAGGATAGGATAGGATAGGGTAGGATAGGATACACCAGACCAGGTTGGAAGAGACCTTCAAGCTCATCGCGTCCAACCCATCAACCAATCCAACACCACTTAAACAACTAAATCATGGCGCCAAGCACCCCATCAAGTCTCCTCCTGAACACCTCCAATGATGGTGACTCCACCACCTCCCCAGGCAGCCCATTCCAATGGGCAATCACTCTCTCTGTATAGAACTTCTTCCTAACATCCTGCCTAAACCTCCCCTAGCACAGCCTGAGACTGTGTCCTCTTGTTCTGGTGCTGGCTGCCTGGGAGGAGAGACCAACAATGTCACCAGAGATGAGTGTTCTACCACCTTAATAGTAAAGAACTGCTTTCTGATGTCCACTCTAACCCTACACTGGTCTAGTTTAACTCCATTGACCCTTGTCCCATTCTTACATGGCTTTGTAAACAGTCCATCCCCAGCTTTCTTTTATGGTACCAGCAACCCTGACTTTTTACAGCCAGACAGCTTTCCAAGGACATCCTTGTGCCACCTTGTAAAGAAAACCACAAATGTTTTAAAGACCAAAGATCTACAGGGATGTTTGGGTGTTTTATCATGTCAGAAGAGCAACAGGAGTAATGGTGAGGAAGGACAAAAGTGGTGCACATAATGTATTTATAAGAAGTGTGCTTATCAAATCAAATTGGGGGGTTGGACCTCTTTGGGTCCCTTCCAACCCCTAACATCCTGTGATAAATCAAGAAGGACAGAGAAGACTTTAGCTAGGTCTCCTCTGAAACTGAAAAAGGAGAGCATTTAGAATAGAATTAACCAGGTTGGAAAAGACCTTTGATATTATCAAGTCCAACCTATCATCCAACACCATCTAATCAACTAAACCATGGCACCAAGCACCCCATCAAGTCTCCTCCTGAACACCTCCAGTGATGGTGACTCCACCACCTCCCTGGGCAGCCCATTCCAATGGCAAATTTCTCCCAACACACTTGCACCAACCGGTTCATGGGTATAAGCCACTCCACACAGACTTTGCTAATGAATCTATGCAGCTAAATTGGGATGAACTGCAAGTGCAACAATCAGGCTTGCTGATTTCAACAGTGACTGCAACAGAATGCAAGTGTGGGTTGTTTGCCACAAGAGCAAGCCAAATAAACCATCTAAGACATGAGTTGTCACACAAATAGAATAGAATTAACCAGGTTGGGAAAGACCAAAGAGATCATGAAGTGCAACCTATCACCCAACACCATCTAATCAACTAAACCATGGCACCAAGTGCCTCAGCCAGTCTCTTCCTAAACACCTCCAGGGATGGTGACTCCACCACTTCCCTGGGCAGCACATTCCAATGGCCAATCACTCTTTCTATGATGAGCTTCTTCCAAACACCCAGCCAAAACCTCCCCTGGCACAGCTTGAGACTGTGTCCTCTTGTTCTGCTGCTGGTTGTCTGGGAGAAGAGACCAACCCCTACCTGGCTACAACCTCCCTTCAGGTAGTTGTAGACAGCAATAAGGTCTCCCCTGAGCCTCCTCTTCTAAGCAACCCCAGCTCCCTCAGCCTCCCCTCATAGAGCTTGTGCTCCAGACCCCTCCCCAGCTTTGTTGCCCTTCTCTGGACACATTCCAGCAACTCAGCATCTTTCCTAAACTGAGAGGCCCAGAACTGGACACAGGACTCAAGGTGTGGCCTCACCAGTGCTAAGTACAGAATGACCTCCCTGCTCCTGCTGGCCACACTGTTCCTGATGCAAGCCAGGATGCCCTTGGCCTTCTTGGCCACCTGGGCAGAAGAATACCGTGAAGAACTCCACCAAGATTTTTACACACCCTACACAAAGAGAGCAAGAGTAGCATTTTGCATTAATACAGCAGGTTAAGAAGCATGCATGTTCCACGTCCCCAGTAATATCTTATTTAGGAGTGACATCAATCAAGGCTAGACCTCAGGCAAAAGAAAAAAAATCCATGTAATTGCAATGATTTATACCTTTTGACACTCTGCTCTGCTGACACTGGGAAGACAATGTGCATTGGGGTCTGCTGCAAATATCCACTAACACATTTTTCAGGGTTAGAAATATGAAAACACATGTTCTGATTTACAAATTGCAGGTCAAACATCCAGGTGTTAATGGCTCTTTTTTTTTTTTTCCCCCACCCCACCCCCCTCTTTTTCCCTGAGATTTTCAGCTCCAGACAGACCTGTGGATGAATGACCAATTAAAACATAAAACCCCAAAAAAAAATAAATAATACAGAAAATAGCACAGCATAATGGTGTTCCCATCATCTCATAGGAACAAACTAGCACAGCAAAATTAGAAACACAGACCTTTCCACCAGGACTCAACCTCCAGGTAAAAAAAACACAACCTGGGATCCTGCTCGAATCCAGCAAATGCTTCTGCTTTGACCTTAAATGGTGTGATTTATGGTGATAATAAATATTTTTCAAGACTTTTCCAACTTAAATGGCTGCAAGTAGAAATTTTTCACTAGTACAGTGAGCTGAATGATTAAAAGTAACTATAACCCTGCTGGTACTAATGAAGGCTGCACAAAGGTTCAGATTGCCTCATAGGTACATTTTTCCTCCTTGGCTTCCCCCCCCCCTTGGTTGTTCTAATATTCCCTTTGGGTCCCATCTGCACAGGTGAATTTATGATGTTGAGGATTATCCTGGAATATGGGCTCTATCTGCACCAGGCTAAAAGCTCAGGCAGGTAAATACAGGCATAGGATCTGGTGCAGTTCTGTTGTCGCCACGCCTGGTTATGAGTTGTGCTGCCCAACTGCAGTCTAGGTGAGGACTTCACTATTGCTTACTCTGTCAGTCTACAAGCAAAAGGGGCATAACATGATAAGACTGATCCAGAAGCACACAGTCTCAAACTCCACCAGGTGAGGTTTAGGCTGGAGGTGAGGAGGAAGTTCTTCACAGGAAGAGTTGTTAGCCTTTGGAATGTGCTGCCCAGGGAGTGGTTCAATCACCATCCCTGGAGGTGTTCAAGAGGGGATTGGACGTGGCACTTGGTGCCATAGTTTAGTGGTCAGGCGGTCTTGGGTGACAGGTTGGACTTGATGATCTCTGAGGTCTTTTCCAACCTTATTGAGTCTATGAGTCCATGATTCTAAGCAGGATCAATCCTCCAGTTTTCATGGGTGGTCCCATGAAACACAGCAACAACCACTGTAGGTGCTGTCTAAGCTATGGTCAGAGAGATACAGCACTCAAGGACAGCTTAAGCTCTGAGCTGTTGTCTGGAGAGTTTTTCTTTCCTATCTAGAGAAGAAATCCAAGCTACTCCAACCCATGTGGCACAGTGAAATAATTACAAGGGGAAAATTCAGGTTTTTAGGCCTGAATCCCAGGATCATAGAATTGTTAGGGTCAGAAGGGACCTCAAGGATCATCTAGTTCCAACCCCCCAGCCATGGGTAGGGACACCTCACACTACAACAGGTTGCTCACAGCCACACCCAGCCTGGCCTTAAAAACCTCCAGGGATGAGGCTTCCACCACCTCCCTGGGCAACCTGTTCCAGTTTCTTCCACACAAGGGTGGTGAGACCTTCTTTCTGACATCCAATCTGAATCTACCCATTTCTAGTTTTGCTCCATTCCCCTTAGTCCTACCACTCCCTGACACCCTAAGAAGTCCCTCCCCAGCTTTCTTGTAGGTCCCCTTCAGATACTGGAAGTCCACAATTAGGTCTCCTTGGAGCTTTATCTTCTCCAGACTCAATAGCCCCAAATCCCTCAGAGGAGAGGAGCTCCAGCCCTCTAATCATCCTCATGGCCCTTCTCTGGACACATTCCAGCACCTCCAGATCCTTCCTGTGATAGGGGCTCCAGAACTGGACACAGTACTCTCAGGTGGAGTCTCACCAGAGCAGAGTACCTTTGCCTGCAAGTTGAGAACTTCCAGTCTTCTACATATAACCCAGGCACATTCTGCATGGGACATTCTGGCCTCCATGAGCCTGTGTGCCAGTTGGAAGTTACTTCAGGTCAACACTTCCTGCGTGTGGCCCACAACGCACCAGAAGATACAACACTTGTGAAGATGAACCGTGGAAGCGTGGATGTGCTTGCTGGAATGAGCACCTGCAGGATGCCCAGCCCAAGCTCCCCCTTGCTGCAGGACTGCTGCCAACACCAGAGCAGGTCAGCCACTAGCTGAGTCTTGAAAACTGCCAGGGGTGGTGATCCTACATCTTCCCTAAGTACCTCCTCCCGCATGTCACGCCATCCCTGAGCAAAGCATTTTCTCTTAACATGCAAGACTGGTAAGGAAAGACCAATCATAGAATCATCATAGAATCAGTCAGGGTTGGAAGGGACCACAAGGATCATCTAGTTCCAACCCCTCTGCCACGGGCAGGGCCACCACACACTAGATCAGGCTGGCCAATGCATCCAGATGTGCAAAGTATAAATAGGCATTGGAAGCTCAGCCTGATTTTTCATTGTAACAGGTGGCTCCCATCACACAAACACACACAAGCTCTTTGATACTTATTGGTGGTGTGGTTTGTTTGGGTTTTTCAAGGCTGGTTAGTCCCTTGGTTTACACAGGCTGAGAAACACTGCCCAGAACTGCCTGAAAAACAATTCCATACACCATTTCTTCCTGTTTTAAAGAGCCTTTCCCCACCCCCCACCTCCCCCATCAGGTAACATAACTTATCATTAAGCCAAAGATTTGTGAGGACAGCAAGTTAATATCACCCGGAGACCACAGAACTGTTGAAAATTATTGGTTTAGCAGGGGTTCAAAGTGGGGTTGCATCATTATATAAATATCTATAAATCAGCATTAAAAAAACAATACAAGAATTGGGCCACACAATTCCCAGGAATTCCAGCTCCTAAGCAACGGTGTCGTGAAGGAAACACCATCCTTTTCAATCCCAGTAAAAACATGGCACACGTGGTAGGAACGACAACCCGAGAAAGCCAGAGAACATCCTTTAAAAACATTCCAAACATCTTTCTTTTTCATGCCATGAGAGATGGTTGGGGTTTGGAGGTGGGTTTTTTTTTTTCCTTCCCTATTTCTTGTGAGGCACTCTGCTGTTTTGCTTATGATTCCTCAGGGACTGGTGACCTCATGAAGAATAACAACCAGGACAGAATTAGCCTTTATTTTTTTTATATTAATAGTTTTTTTACCTCCAGCAGTAGCAGATGCAATTTTGAGCTCCCCCCACCCCGAAAAAAGATATCATAAGTTGTGACTGCTTGTATAGCAGTGCCCCTGCAAAGCTGTGGTGGCAGGAATTGCTGGGGAAGGCTGACCTGGGGTTACCGATCCCTGCATGTATGAATGATTCGATCCCAAAATTAAGCAGGTACTCCAAAAGTGAAGAAAACCCATGGAGATCCTTTTCATTCCTTGGATTGTATACCAAACCTTAAACACAAAGTAGGGTCACAGCACAGTGCTGGGGGGAACACTGTCAGGGAATGCAAGAGCGCAAACCTCTTCCAATGTAAGCTCTGACAAGCCGGTGCTGGAGGCTTTGGGGAGGACTGGAGGTCCAAAAGCCCCCTTCTGCACCACTGCCATCCCCCATCCAGGGTCAGTTTAACAGGTGACTGATACTTGTCCTTACCCTGCACAATAAGATGTTCAGTCCCTCTGCCTGCCTGCCTCCTTCCCTCCCCAAAACACCCCTCACAGGGCTGTGAGAGGGCCCTTCCAGCCGGAGGGCCAGTGAGGCAGTGAAAAACGATATGAACCCAACAGCAAAATCAATATTTGGTCAGACCGAGGGGGGACTATCAATTCTTTTCTCATGATATCCATGTCTCCTGCACTTCCTGCTTCTCTGGGGCACTGGAAACCCAAGTCTCCCCCAGACCAAGGGTGGCCAGGCTTTAACTCTGCAACATCTGTACCTCACAAGAAGTTCACGTGTGGTCTCCCAAGCCGATGCTCGTCCACTTGAGTGGCAGCAGGGACATGCTGGCACAAGGGCTACCGGGTAAGCTGGGAGGAAGCAGGACAGCAGGAGATGCTGAGGACAAGGATGCTGTGTCAGCACAGAGGAGCACCAGATGGAGATTCTGCCAACTCCAACTTCTGCACTCTTCCTCACCACCATGTGGCTACACCAAGGTTTTAGCCTTTGACTTTTCATTTGATCTCCCACATCCATTTTCTCTAGTCTTTCTTGTCCCAAAAGTCTTACGTTATGGATAGACACAGACACAAGGGCCATGCACCTAGGGGTTCCAGGAATGGTTCCCAGTCCCAGTCTCACACATCCAAGAGCAATGTCTGTGGACTCTCATTCTAGCCCAAACAGCCTTCATTCTAGCTCCAGGTTTCCAAAGGTTATGGGAACCGAAGGTTGAACAGCAGCATTTGTTTACCCCTTGAAAGTCGACCTCAACACTTTCTTGCAGTCCTCCCACCATGGAGGGCCTTCCCTCACAGGTAACCAGTGACAGTACATCATGATGCCAGCACTAGAGATAGCAAACCCAGAGGGGGAAAAACAGCCACTCCATTATGTCACTAGCCACAGTTGGTTTAGCATCTCAAAATATGGGAGCTGTTTTCCAGAGAAGTTACTGTTTTAAGGCTTTTCTTCTTTGTTAAAGCTAGAGTCTCCCTAAAAGTTGCCCTAGATAAAAAGGGGTTTGCCAAACCCCACACTGAGCTACTCAGTGCCTCCGTTTGTCTGGAGCTTTGAAAAACTCTGGAAAGCGCCCAGGGATACAAGGAGGAGAAGAGCATGGGAAAAGTTTCCTCTTCTTTCATCAAAACATATTATTCCCAGGTTTAAAAGCAATACTGCTCACAGCTGAAAGGCTGCCTTCTGCCAAGGCTTACAGAAACCTGCCAGATGCCTTGATCTCCAGGATGGAGTGACCAGTGAATCTTTCGACTTCTTGCCTGGGCAAAAGGCCATTTTCTCTGGAGGAAAAAATGAGGCACACATGTACCACAGGTCTCTCCACACATGTACCTGACACCTGCAAACCTGACCCACACCATGTACACACATTGCAACAACTGCAACAACCACTGCAATGCACAAGTCATCCTCCCCAAGGAGTACACAGGGGGAATAGCCCCATGTTGCCAAGTTCACTCAGTTTGAGCCCACAAGATAGCCAAACCTCCTCAGCCATCCACACATCACATGTGCTGACTGTTGACCTAGCTCAAACTGGAAATAGTGAAAGCCCTCAAATCCAGCTTTTGCAGTCTAGATACAGGAGGAAATGTCACAGCTGGAGTTGGCTTTTGCCTCACAAGGTCTCAGAAGGCACCTTCAGGCTTTGCAGGCTCTTTTTGCAGCCTCTCTCACTGCTCTGCCTTCAGCCAAAAACACCAGGACAGAAGTGGAAGTAAAACTGGACCCAGCCCTGTTAATACAAAGGAGAAAGGCATGGGGAAAAGAAGGATGTTCATTGGGCAAAATAATGCATTGAGGCAAACAAGAGCACAGCAGCAAGAGGCTGCTGTGGGAAAATTTGCACGGCCAGGATGTAACCGGGATTAGGCATGTTACTGAGAGCACCAGGTGGCACTCAGGTGCTGTGGTGCCAGGGACAACAGAGGGATGCAGTGCACAGCTCTACCTCCAAAAAAACAACACCCTGCTTCCAAATGAAAACAAATCAGCAGGCAACTCAACAACAGCAGCTCCCAGCACCGCTCATGGGAACATGAGCGAACCAGGGCTGCGAGCGTCCTTTACAGGTTGCATCTGGCAGAAATTGCCTTGCAAGGGTTCGGGAGAGTCTATAGAGAAAGCTCTCAGCCCTCAAAAAGACAAATATACAACAGAGCTGGCTAGGTGGTGGCTGCTCTTGTTAAACTCCATGGAAAAACACAACTTGTGCAAACCAAATTCCCTCGCTAACCTCTTCCCCTTGTTGAAATATTAAACAAAAATAACTTCTCTTTTAATCTCTGAGCCAGCGGGACAAATTCATCATTAAAAGAACTTCCCTGAAGTCAACAGGGATCTATCTGGGATGAGGAAATTAATTTGACCTGTTGTGTTTTGTGTCCTTATGTTCTAATAACTGAACTGCACAAACGTTTAACCAATGGAGCCCGAGAACCTGGCCAAAGGGCTTGCTTTGTTCCCCCCAGCATTGCTGTCTGTACTTTCACATTGCTTTCTCTTGAAGCAGCTTTGGAGAACAGGGCATTTTCAGCCAGTTTAATAACAAAGGGTTTTTTTCATGAGCATATCCTCAAAAATTTACCATAGAGTTTCCATAGAATTGTTAGGGTTGGAAGGGACCTCAAGGATCATCCAGTTCCAGCCCCCCTGACATGGGAAGGGACACCTCACACTACATCAGGTTGCTCAGAGTCACATTCAGCCTGCCCTTAAAAAACTCCAGGGATGAGGCTTCCACCACCTCCCTGGGCAACCTGTTCTGGTGTCTCACCACCCTCATGGGGAAGAAATTCTTCCTAACATCCAATCTGAACCTATCCATTTCTATTTTTTTCCATTCCCCCAGTCCTATCATTATCTGACACCCTAAAAATAGTCACCCCCTAGCTTTCTTGTAGGCCCCCTTAAAATACTGGAAGGCCACAATAAGGTCTCCTCAGAGCCTTCTCTTTTCCAGACAGAATACCCCAAACTCCCTCAGTCTGTCCTCACAGAAGAGGTGCTTCAGCCCTCTAATCATCCTCGTGGCCCTTCTCTGGACACCCTCCAGCACCTCCAGATCCTTCCTGTAACAGGGGCTCCAGAATATTTGCTCTTGAAGCAGAAAAATAATAAATAAACCAGAATTTTTCTATTTACAACATTTACATTTTTACCAATTCCACCCCCCAACACACACACAGAGAAATAGCTTTGTGGGTGTTCTGGGCTTACACACTTGTTAAATGACACCAGCCAAAGGACACCCAATCTGATCCTGGGATCTTCCCTGGAAGATGCATAGAATGAAGGAAAACCATGCTGTGATGCAGAAGGAGAGCCAAATCACTGTGTCTCAGCACACTGACCACTCCTTCTGCAGCACCAGGGCATGTGTTTCTCACCAGGCAGAACATGTTTATAAAGTAAAGTAAAGTGTGAGTCCTGAGAGGATGGAGCCAGGCTCTGCTCAGTGGTGCCCAAGGGGCAATATCACAGTATCACCAAGGTTGGAAGAGACCTCAAGGATCATCAAGTCCAACCTGTCACCACAGACCTCATGACTAGACCATGGCACCAAGTGCCACCTCCAATCCCCTCTTGAACACCTCCAGGGACGGTGACTCCTCCACCTCCCTGAGCAGCACATTCCAATGACGAATGACTCTCTCCGTGAAGAACTTTCTCCTCACCTCGAGCCTAAACTTCCCCTGGTGCAGCTTGAGACTGTGTCCTCTTGTTCTGATGGTGGAAGCTGAGGCATAGGACGTTTCACATAAATATAAGGAAAAAAATTTTCCCTGTGAGGGTGACAGAGCCCTGGAACAGGCTGCCCAAGGAGGTTGTGGAGTCTCCCTCTCTGGAGATATTCAAAACTCGCCCGGATGTGTTCCTGTGCCATCTGGTGTAGGTGATCCTGCTCTGGCAGAGGGGTTGGACTGGATGATCTTTCAAGGTCCCTTCCAGCCCCTGAAGTTCTGTGAGTCTGTGCTGAGGGAAGGAAGAGTTGCCAGCAGAGGGAATGGGAAGATGATGAAATATGGAAGCTACCGAAGCCGGTGTTAGGTGGAAGATGCATTTTGTGTCTCGTGTTATATTGCCTGCCAGTCGATTACGGCGCAGCCTGTATAAACACATCATGTGTGCTCTGACAGGGAGTCGGGGTGAAGCAGGGTGTCAGGGTAAAGCAGGGGATAATAAAATCACTTTAGATTTATTTCTCTAAATTGGAAACTTCATGCTTACACCTGACTAAATCATCAGCCTGAAACTTTAGCCCGACTCCCACAGAAAACGTATGAAACCTTATCCCATCTTTGTTTAACAAAGGCCAATCAAGCTCGCCTAATGAATTCTGCAGATGTAGGCAGCGGGATGCATTTGGTCATTTTAATTCTGTGAGGCTTCATCAGCCCTCTTTCTAACCAACCCATCTTACTCCTTCAGTGGCTGAGGAGACTGCGGTGCTCTGAGAGCGGGGCTGCTGCGCTGCAGCCAGTGGGCAGAGTAGATGCATGAGCATGTTATCAGGCATTAGTCACAGCCTTCATAAATCCTGACAAATATTAAGGAAGGCATTGCAGGTGGCTGGCAGTGGGGGCTGGAAGATGGCAGCACTCACCCCTGCTTCTCCCCCAGCCAGGCAGGAACAGGAGCAGGGCACCTCCACTGCTGACCCACTGTCCCACCACCGACAGCTCTCCCTGCCTGCAAAGTGCAAAAGGATGATTTTTTTTTTTCCCCTTTAATAAAAAAAAAGGGGGGGGGAAAAAACCTACACCAAAACTCTAGCATAAGGAGCTGGTTAAAAAACAATAAATCAGTGGTGAAATGTGGATAACAACCTTCTCTGTAAAATCAACATGGATTGTGTTCCTGCAGAGAGCTGTCTGACAGCCTGGTTGAAGCCTGACTGCTTGCAGCCAGATTTTTTTTTCCCCTCCTTATTTTTTTTTTTTAAGCAAGCTGAAGGAGTGTCTTGGATCAGGGGGAGGCAAGGGGTGGGGGGTGGGGGGGGTCTCTTCCTTTTGTATGTGGTTCTGCTGTGTTAGAAAATCAATAAGCAAGGTCCTGACCTCAGCATAACTTCAGACATCATTCACAACTCCTTTGAATGTCTTCCCCCACACAAAAAAAAAACCCCAATTTTCTTTTTAATTGTGCACGCCAGAGGGAGTGCTGGCGGGGAGGGGAGGTCTTGCCTCAAGATGTGGGCAAAACCCGTTCTCACCCATCCTTCCTGACAGGTAGAAATCAAATTAGGAGAGGAACGCGCCCAGGGAGGGCAAGGGGAGCAGGGTTAGCTGAGGTAGAGCACAGACCAGCAGGAAATGCCAAAAAAGAAACCATATGGAGCGTGGAGGTGCTATGGATTAATATGAGAACTCCCAATATTATTTTTCTATTTCTCCTGAGGGGAGGACATCAAAACCAAAATGCATGGTGGGTTGTTTTTTTTTTTTTCCCCTCCCTTTTTGATTTAGCAGTAGGCTTATTTTCTCTTAAATTCTCTTTTAAAAAGAAAACAAAAACAAACGACCAAAAAAACAAACCCACCCCAATGCCTTGCCACACGTTTTCCCTCCCAACCGACTCCTCGGGCTGGCTAAATTGGGTGATTAAAATATAGGAAGGCCTCCAGATTCCCCTCAGGACTGTTTTTAATATCTGTAAAACTGCCACTTTGTCTTGCCAAGGTAAACATCATCGCATGCAGTTCAAAGGTGAGCAAGCCTAAATGTTTCCCTTCGCCTGAAAGGAATCTGCCTGGGGACCCTGCGGGCCGTGCCGGAGGGGGACGCGGCCGAGCCCGGACCACAGCGCGGTGGCCGGAGAGGCATCTGTGTACACAACGCTAACTTCTCCCACACAAATACTAAAAATTTCTCATTAAAAATTATTGCTGTGTCAACATGTGAGGCCGCTCAGTCCCCAATCTGGAAAAGACGTTTTGGGATTGTTGGGTTGTTGGGGTTTTTTTTTGCCTTTGCTGGGAAAGCGGCGGCAGCAGTGGGGAGGGAGGAGGGGAGAGGGACGGGACGTGAGACCGGAGTCATCTGCTGCTGACTTTGGATCTCTTCTTTCTCCCTTGTCACTCAAGTCGAGATTTCCAACTGTTCCACTTCATCTATTTTAGTTACTTGCTACCCAGACCTTTTTTCCCCCCTCTCCTTCTTTGCTCCCTATCACAGAGCTTTATGTTTCCCTCACATGGTTGGGCTGGCCACAGTGCTCGGTGTTACTTTAAATGGAAATGAAATGTTAAGCCATCTCTTTTGTCGTAGCTTCTGCAGTGCTTTCAGAGCAAAAGATCTGCTGTTATCTAGTCCCATCTACAGAGATGCAACTGTAAATCTGAGTACGCTCTGCCCATGTGTGATCTCTTTCAAGGGTGGCCAGGAATTCATAGCAAAACAACACAGGGACCAAATATTTTACCAAAACCACTGAGATAAAAATGGCATCGAAGCCACATCAATTTGGGCTCTTAATTCTGCAATACAGCATCGGGCATTTCGCTCCAATGCACTGAAATAAAAGCTTTAAAATGTGCTCTAGTATGAAGCGAGGTGAAGGATGGGAAGTTACCCAAGGGATTGAAAAAATGGGATGGAGTAGGGTGGAGAAAGGAGGGCAGGGAGCCAGTTGTGCACTGTCAAACCCAGCAGCCGCCCCTGCTCAAAGGACTCATCTCAGGGGGTGGCTGGGTGCTGGTGCTCCGTGCTCCACCGCCATGCCGTGATGCATGCAGGTCTGTGCCGAGATGACATGAAATACAGTGACGTGTAATTAACCTGATGTAATGCTATATATCAATATGTTAAAAAAACCAACAACTGGCTTTGAGGTCAGGCACCCACACACGTAACTCAAACAGTGCAGACCTAATCCAAATTTATTGGAGTTTGTAACAGCTGGACTTATGCCTCTAATACCTTTTAAGTGCCTCTTTTAACAGTGAACCGAGTGTGTCTTTCATTAAGGTGGAGTTGAAAGTATGTTAAGTTCATAAGCATGAAAATAGCCATTTAGTTCTCTTGCAGATTAATTCTGCCTTCAGTTTACTCTCCTCGAACTCCATTAATGTCTGGGATTTGGCCTTTAGTGTCCCATTTGCATAAGCTCTGTTTATTATAGGGCCTCTTGATAATGTGAAAGTATTAAAATATTTCTTTCCCAAAATATAAAGGCATTAATCTTGGAATCCTCCTAATGTCCTTAATTTGCCATCAAATCCCACAACAGGAACAAATGTGCTTTCTAATCAGCAATCTTTTCTCGCTTACAGGCCCTGATCCAACAAGCTTTTAAGCAAACAATTTACTTTAAGCAATGAGTAGTCATACTGGAACCAATGGAACAGCTCGTGTGTTGTGATGGATTGGGGCCATAGAAAATTGCCTTGATGAAAATGTCAATGCTCCCAAGAGCTGGTGAAAATATATTTTTATTATAAACACACAGAGGAACTGTTTTGATCTGAACATTATGGGGAACAAGCTTTGAACCAATGCTTTTTCACGGTCAGACCTAAACAGAAACTGAACACCACCAGGTTGGATGACAGTTTAAAAAGGCAGCCCAGAGCCAGATTGATGTTTGTATATAATGAAATTTAGTATTGATGTGATATGGACACTGTCCAGCCTCTACAACTTGTTAGGGTGATGTACAGAAAATGTGGAGAAGATAAAAATCAAAAAACAGCACAAGAAAAATAGGACTAATGTTAAGAGGAAACGTTGTTTTGAGGAACTATTCTGCTGCTAGTGCTTTGAAGAGAGGCTGTAACCAGATGTAAAATACAGCAGTGATGATGGTGTCTGAGCACCACGCACAGGCATCTCTCCTGCTGGAGCTGAAGTCAGTAAATTAAAGCTGGGCTGCTTACCAGATCAGTTAATAACTGGAGATGGATTCACAAAGTCTTGCCAAAGCTGTCACTCCACACCAGTGCATGGGCATCAGACAGCATCTGGCCAGGAGGGCTATGGGCAGCACCTCCACCTCCCCTGCCCACAGGTGATTTCAGGTAGCACCGCCCCATAGCAAGGTAGAAACTGTTACACAAACAGACATTAAGGCAGCACATGGGACTGACAGGTAAGTGATAACAGACAGCAGCTAAACCCCAGAGATCAGCACAGAGTTAATCCCAGATTCCTGCTGCAGCAGATAGGGAATCACCCCTGTTTTTTATGAATATCATATGTCCATCTGTTTGCTGGATTGCCATTATGTTGCCTGCTCTATGATCACCAGGACTTACTCCCACCAGGAGTTAATTACACACAGGTCAGAGGGTTGATGACAACCCCAGATGGCCCTGTTCACCAATACCTAATAGACAACACAGGTGTACTTCACCCTGGAGGTTCACCTTGCACCACATCCAGCTTGGCACAAGGGGGAGAGGGACAGGAGTCAAGCTAAAAGGAAGAACCTCAAGGCAAATGAAAACACAGGTCCTAAAAGAACAAGGGAGACCAGAAAGAAAGTTTAAGGGCAGGAGTGGGAGCCCTCATTCAGGGACAACAGAGATCTGCATAAGCCAGCCATAAATCACTTAAACTAGCCCTGGTTTGCTGCTTTTTTTGGAGTGCGTCACCTGCAAGCTCTGAAAGGCACCTTCACAATGAGGCAGCTTCTGATGTTTTACAAAGAGAACAAATCAAACAGGACTCCATGAAAAAAAAAAATTACCACCATTCTCACACCACTGCAAAAGGGGTCACTGCTAAAGAGATCAGACAGCAGATTTCAAACACACATTAGTTCGTAGAAACCTTTACCAGGACACTGGAGACCAAGAAGCTTTTCACAGCTGAGTTGCTTCAGAACAAATTCAATGCCATACCCATTACTGACTAACAGCATATAGCCTTCTCCTCACCACACTGGTGAACTTTGAGTGTGGAGGATGTGTCACAGGGAAAGAATCATTCTCATCTCATTTTGCCCAATGTACAACAAGCAGATCCAGCCACAGCACTGGGTTAGGTGCTGTGGACTAACCCAGCACATTGCATGGTACACTTATCACACAGTATCACAGTATCACAGTAACTAAGGTTGGAAGAGACCCCAAGGATCATCAAGTCCAACCTGTTCCAACAGACCTCACAACTAGACCATGGCACCAAGTGCCAGGTCCAATCTCTCCTTGTGCACCTCCAGGGACGGCGACTCCACCACCTCCCTGGGCAGCACATTCCAATGACGAACGACTTGCTCGGTGAAGAACTTTTTCCTCACCTCGAGTCTAAACCTCCCCTGGCACAGCTTGAGACTGTGTCCCCTTGTTCTGGTGCTGGTTGCCTGGGATACTTCAGAAGAGAGCAATCCCTGGTAAAGTCTTCCAGCATCCAGCCTTTGAGCAGGTCACAGTGATGGGAGGCACCAGCCAGCCCACAGCCTGGTCCACCAGAGAAGAAACCACAGCCTAGAAGTGGTACCAGCACTGCAGCAGAGAAATAGGCAAGGGGAAACAAAGTGGTAAAAGGATGGGTGAGGTAGAAGAGGAAGCTATATGCCACCCGTGCCTCCACACTGAATGCTTTCAGAAGTGGAAATTTGCTGGACCAAGGGGAACCAGGCAAAGGGCCAGAGAGGAACAGGCTCTTCACCAACTTCATCTGCAGCAAAGCCACATCCTGACTGCAAATCTTGCAAATCAATTATGCCCACAGGTTGTTGGGTTCCAAAGGCAGGGGAAGAGGAGTTTGTTTGCTTTGCTTTTCTTAGTAAACCACAAGACCATTTCCTAGCACATTATGCCTAGAATGACAGGCAGGGCCAGGGCTTCTGGGTGCCCAGGAAGAGGCTGCCAAGTCCCAAGGATCACTATTGCTAATTGGCTCCTCTGAAATGAGCGTGACAGAGAGCCACATTTTCTCACCCGCGGGTTCCAGGGTTATATTTAACTGGCTGAGGCAGAATTAAATGTCATCTTGGCTGGAAGGGGGAAAAAACAAAACAAAACAAACAACAACAAACAAAGTGAGAACTTGTCATTAAGCCGGGGGAGGGAGTCAGTGCTAAGTGCACTGCAGACGATGCCCACACAGAGGGCTGGCAGGCACAGGCAGCCCCGATGGCAGGAAGGAACTAAGGGATTCATCCCTTTAACAACACCCCAGCATTTAGGTTCAGGTTGTTTGTTCTGATTTGTAAACACGGGGCTGGGGAGAGAGGAGATGTGGTGGGGACCTTCACCCCTTCTGATTTTTCCCACTCCTTCAGTTTGATTGCGGTCACAGACCTCCAGATCCGGCAACACTGTGAGCACAAACATCCAGCAAAAAGGGAATAGGTGATCAAAACACAGGCCCAAAAGACTCTTCAAAAACATCTGGAGCCACTGAAAGAAGTTCAGTTCAGCAGGAGCACAGGTCCTTTTGGGGGTGATGCAAGAGGGTGAAGAAGTAAGGGGAAGGAGCAATGCTTCCTGCACACACAGCACCATGCCAACACACACAGTCCCCGGCAAGGGAAGGGCAGCCCCAGTCCTCCATCCTGTTGCTCCCTAAACTACTGGGTCAGGCTCTCATGGAGCACAGCACTATCCAGAACAGAAACACCATGCCATCCCCACAACCTCCTGCCTGTCTTCATGCACCCTACCTCCCTCCCAACCACAGCCATACACTCCTCCTTCCCCTCCGACCCCATCTGCTCCCTACCTGCACTCAGGTATGCACAGGTGGGAACCACCCTTGCCACAACCCTGAACAGCACCCAGTCTCTTCTCCTTTGGACAAGAACAGTGCTGGCATCTTGCAGGCTTCAATACCACTACCAGGCTGTTAAAGAACACAGTGGTCCCAGTCAGATAACAGCATAGCAGATGAATGACATGTGCAAAGAGCCAAGGCAGGTCCAGTCTGCTTTGATTGCTCCTCACTTGCCTTGATTCAGGGCTATATTACCACAGTCACTCTGCAAGCCACATAATATGGACCCTACTCAGGACAGTTTGATGAAGGCAAGACCAGAATTAACAAGAGGCATATATCCCTCCAGACCATACCAGGCAACAATGCTCCTACTCCAAGGGCTGCACAGCTGTGTGCCCTTATCCAGGGTCAAGGAAAGGAAGGCCAGGATGAAAAGAAGCAATGAGAGGAGATGTTAAACCACAGGCAATTCACATCTTCAGCTAATAAGAAAATTAAACTAGGAGTACAAGTTTGGTCCTAATTTTGCATCACAGGAAGGTCTTTTTCATTTCCTCTCTACCATCAGAAACTGTTTAATCCAGGTAGCCTCTTCCTCCTCCCATTCCCCAAACAAGAGAAAAATGTCAGAGCAACTCCAGGAAGCCAAAGCCATCTTTTCCCAAATGCAAGATTTCACTTTCCAGCTTGAAATGAAGTATTCCAGACTAAACCAAGTTTAAAACCCTGCTTTTCCAAGTCAAAATAGACATTGCAAATAGAATCATTTGGTTTGAGGCAGTTTAGCCTCAAGGAGAAAGACAGAGTTAAACTTTTCCTGGCCACCACTGAATCAGCACTTCTTGTTTAGTGGAAACAGGTTGTTTTGACTCTCTCATCTTAACTGGGGGACCAACATTTCAAAAGCCCAACAAAATGTTGACACATCCAAATTTCCTTCAGGCTGGCAGGTCTATTTTCTAACCACCCCTTCTTAAATGAAGACGGAAATATTAAGCCTCAGCTCATATGTCTACAGGCTTATTTTCTTTAGCTCCCATCTTTGAAATCTGGAGACCATAAATAGCCTGTTTTTTCTCTCCAGACTGCAACACAGGCCTTTTAAACCAAACATTTGTAATCATCACAGCTGTAATAAGTACAAGGTTTCTTCAAAGGGATTACATTGGACTGTGGTTTGCAGTACTACTTCGTTGTCTGTTGTGAAATCTCCTCACCATAAATTAATTTGATTCTATTATCTCTATGATACAATCTACTTTCTGACAGATCAGTTTTATCTTGGTTCATTCCTGTTTCTTATTGACAGCTCAGAGCACTGTTGAAAAGATGCATGTTATTAATGTTGACAGGGTTTGTAATGGAATAGCTTTTATCCAGCAACTTATCCTTTATAATGTTTTTATTCTCCATTCTCTGGCTACTTTGAGATGCTAAACAGACAGAAAAAGAATCAAACAAGCCATACAGCTTGACTTCCCTGGAAGCCTTTTCAGCTCTTTCTGGAACATCTTTCTACATCCACAGAGGATGTTATGGTAGAAGGTGTTATTCATATTGGACAAAACTACTAAAACAATAACACAGTGAAGGTTAAGCACAGTACAATCCTGTTGGAAATCTAAGCACTGGATCAAACAACTTAAGAGAAATTAATATTTTCACAAAAATTGTTTAAGTCTATCATGCCAACCAGCAAGAGAAACAGGGAGGGGAAATTAGCAAGACAGCTTATGTACTAACCAAGCTTGAGATAGCACCTCCCGATGCCCAGCTAAGTAGGAGAGGGGAAAAGGCAGGAGAAAAGAGACACAGAATCAACCTGTTAAGTCAGAAGTATTTCACTGGATGATTGGAAATTAGGCCCCTGTCTACCTTCCCTAGGCCTGATCTCTGGGTCAAAGTAGGGAGCTGCACTTCTCCATCCTGCTTTAGCTTTACCGCTATCCTCAAAACACTCTACCATTCCATGCACGATCCATTTTGCCTTAAATGCCTATTGAGTATTTTCTTGAAAGCATTAAAACTGTGCAAGAAACACAGGAGAAGAATTAAACTGTCACACCTCTCCCTCTGCACCTTCTCTGCTGGAGCAAATAAATTCCAGGCACCAAGGCTTCAGCAGCAGCAACTGCAGTTATACCAGAGACAGCAGATAAAACACCTCTAAATCGGTGTAATTCTCTATTCAGGTCCCCCTGCAAAAGCATTTTACAGCCACCCTGGGTTCACACTGTACAAGATACCAGGATTTATAATTGGGATTTAAGCAAATCCATAACTTTTAATGAATGGGAAAAGTCTTTGTGTGCAGGGATCATGACCCCCAGTATCCTCCTCTTGGTTTCCTATCTCTCTTTTCAAAGTGTATTGCGTTGATGCTGTCAGACACAGCAGAGGAATCGGGTGTCCAGGACTGGCCCAAGTAGTCCCAGAAAAGAGCAGTAATTACTCCTGTATCTGTTTAAAAAACTCTTAACAGTCCCAGGTCACCACCTGGAGTACAAGATTTGCCCACTGCTTTCTTACAAGCTGCACTGTCGGGAACGCACCACCCCCAGCAGCGTGTCAGGGGAGTACCTCGTCTCCCACCTCCATCTGACATGTCCCTACATTGGCATTTACTGGCAGAGAGCAACTCCCCTAGATCTCTTGGTTTACTTTGACCAGCTTCCACGTTCTTGTCTTACCTCCAAAACGATCAGGCTCTATTTCTTGGTATCTTTAACAGTAGGCTCTTAAAGCTCAGCCGGCTTGCCTTCCAGTAAAGTTAATAGTACCTTTCCCCAATTATCTGGAGCCCTTGAGAGCCCCCTGTTATTACTGGAGTGTTTTTCATTAGCTGTGCTGGTTTCAGGCTGGGGGGAAGATGGAGCTCAGCACAGGAGTCAAACTGTTCTGGACAGAGTGAACGCGAAACCCTGTAACACAATTAGAAGTACCCACGGGGTAACATATAACTTTACTGTCAAGCCCTGAAATAACACAGCTAGCTAATGAAATAACAAAATAAACTTTGTTTTAATTAAAATTAAGAACATTTTATCTCTCTCATTTTAGTCTTAAAACAGAGGGAGTTCAAAAGTCACGGTGGAACAAATGAAAAAAACATTTGTGGGGCAAGGGGTGAGGGCAAACGTCGTCAGGTTTGGGGTGACCTGCACCACAAACTCCTGGCAGGACCTCTGTCTGAAAACAGCTTCCAGTGCATGGATGTGAAACAGGTTCCTAGTGAGGGGCTAAACCTAAAATCACAGAATTTCAGGGGCTGGGAGGGACCTTGAAAGATCATCTAGTCCAACCCCCCTGCCAGAGCAGGATCAGCCTACACCAGATTATCTTGCTAAAGAACTCAGGGATGTTTAGTGGGCCCACCTTGCCTCCAAATTCAGACTGAGAGGAGAATGCTCTTCCTCCCCCCCCGAAAGCCCTGCAACTATTCAGAACTGTGAACTGTTCAGAAGCCACTCAGACCCAAGGAGTGTGAACCAAACCCAAGTGATCACAGTCGCTGTCTTGTGACACCTCAGTCCTTGGCATCTGGGCACAGCAGCTCCCCTTGTGGGGAGTTTCATTTCACTTTGTTTTCACCCAGCACCAGCAGCTTGCTGGCTGGCAGCGCTCCTCATTCCTATGCTCCCAGGGTATCACAGCCAGCAATGCTAATTCACTGCTGCCACCCCATGAAGCTGCAGTGCTGAAAAGCAAGCCGGGCATCTTGCTGTCTTCTACCTTCAACTGCATCAAAGAGAGTTAGAATAGAATAAAATAAACCTGGTTGGAAGAGACCTTCAAGATCATCATGTCCAACCTATTATCCAACACCACCGAATCAACTAAACCATGCAACCAAGCACCCCATCAAGTCTCCTAATAAGCACCTCCAATGATGATGACTCCACCACCTCCCCAGGCAGCACATTCCAATAGGCAATCACTCTCTCTGTGTAGAATTTCTTCCTAACCTCCAGCCTAAACCTCCCCTGGTGCAGCTTGAGACTGTGTCCTCTTGTTCTGCTGCTGGTTGCCTGGGAGAAGAGAGCAACCTCTGCCTGTCCACAACCTCCCTTCAGGTAGTTGTAGACAGCAATAAGGTCTCCCCTGAGCTTCCTCTTCTCCAGGCTAAGCAACCCCAGCTGCCTCAAACACAATGCCTTGTCCTTGCAGAGCACTGCGGTACACAACGTGCAGATGAGCACACCAACAGCAAGCACAAAGCAGGGCACTGAAACCACCAGGTTGGACAACACAGGTCAGTTGCTACTCCAGCTGCTGTTTCCACTATTCCCATTTCTTCTGGTCTCTTTCTCCTACAGCCAGTTGTTTCTTGACTGTCTTTGAAAGCTTTGTAGTGGCTCAGTTATGCTGTTAGACTAGACTAGACAAACCAGGTTGGAAGAAACCTTCTAGATCATCACGTCCAACCCGTCATCCAACACCCTCTAATCAACTAAACCATGGCACCAAGTGCCCCATCAAGTCTCCTCCTAAACACCTCCAGTGATGGTGACTCCACCACCTCCCTGGGCAGCACATTCCAATGGCAAATCGCTCTCTATGAAGAATTTCTTCCTAACATCCAGACTAAACTTCCCCTGGCACAGCTTGAGACTGTGTCCTCTTGTTCTGGTGCTGGTTGCCTGGGAGAAGAGACCAGCCCCCCTCCTGTCTACAACCTCCAACCTCTCCTGTGAGAGGGACCTCACACCTGCCGTATATATATATGGCCATATACATATATTGCATATATATATATATATATGAGCCCACCTTGAAACATCCAAGCTGAAAAAGATGAGTTATAGAAGGTTTTTACACACAAATGTAAAAACATTTAGCTTTTCTTTTACCAGACATAATGACAACAGGTATTCCATGCTTGATCAGTCTTCATGGCCAGCAAAGGTATGTGGAGAGCTGCACTATGTGATCAGAGTCTGATGAAAAGTAGAAATTACCCAGGAGAAGCAAATCCTCTTAGCTGAAATCCCATTTTTCTGTCAAAGCCTCCAACAGATTTTCAATGTTTTCAACATTTGTGGGGTTTTTAACCAGTTTGGTATCTAGTCCTGATGTAAATGAGGTTTGAGAAGTCATCTGGTCTCTTAATGCTACATGTATTTTTATACAACCAGTACATCCACTGCAGATGTGGGTGAATGCTTCCACACAGGGCAGAAGCACCAGAGAAATCCCAGAAAGAATACATTTTTATGCACAAAAAAACAATGCATCAACCTCTCAATCTAAAAGTCTGTGTAGTCTCTGGACCACCACATTTGTTCATTGTCTCCAGGATTGCCTAGCCATTTCTGCTGACATAGAGTGAGTTGGGTAAGGCAGATCAGAAGTAGACTGGAAATGTGGTGGAGCAGGGCTGATCCGTTGGCTGGGCTTGGCTTGGCTCACGGATGAGTCTCCCCAGTCTGGTTCTGAGTCCAGTGAAAGCACAGGTAAGTAATAAACCATACTACATCCCCATTCCCCTGGCTATTAAGAGTTACAGTTCCAGAGAGGGCTCTCTGTGGGGAACACAGTTTAAGAAAGATGTTGAGCTGCTGGAACATGTCCAGAGAAGGGCAACAAAGCTGGGGAGGGATTTGGAGAACAGCCCAGTGAGGAGAGGCTAAGGGAGCTGGGCTTGCTTAGCCTGCAGAAGAGAAGGCTCAGGAAAGACCTCCTTGCTGTCTACAACGACCTGAAGGGAGGTTGTAGCCAGGTGGGAGTTTGTCTCCTCTCCCAGGCAACCTGTGAAAGAACAAGAGGACACAGTCTCAAGCTGCACCAGGGGAGGTTTAGGCTGGATGTTAGGAAGAAGTTCTATACAGAAAGAGTGATTGGCCATTGGAATGGGCTGCCCAGGGAGGTGGTGGAGTCACCTTCACTGGTGGTGTTCAGGAGGAGACTGGATGGGGTGCTTGGTGCCATGGTTTAGTTGATTAGATGGTGTTGGATGATAGGTTGGACTTGATGATCTTGAAGGTCTTTTCCAGCCTGGTTAATTCTATTCTATTCAAAGATGTTCAGAAGGCAGATAGCTCCTCAGTCCATTCAGAAAATCAGGTCCAGCAGAAAAGGCACCCAACCCTTGATTTCTCAGGTAAATTTTCTGGACCTTGATCACTTTCCCAAGCCCAGGAGCTGGCTCATTGTGTTAAGATACATGTACTCAAAGGTACTGGCAGGATCTGTGCTTGCTCTGGAGGTCACCAAATGCAGAGCATGGAAAAAACTGAAATCTCAAACCAAAGAGGAAGTAACATCCAAAGCCAAGGAACATGAAATCAGCTGAAATACCCTCCTTTGCTTACTGTGAGCACTCACTTGGTCTGGAAGAGACCCAGAAGACAGGCAGCTTTCTTCAGTCCAAAGCTTAATTAAATTCTTGACCTCAACCATTGGATCCAAAAGCTGAGACCTTCAAGTTGCAGAGAAATCTGTCAGTAACCAGGCAAGACTGTGGCATGCAACTGTGGTGAGGTCTCTGTGCCAGACTCGGCAATGAAGATGAATTTGCTCTTTCTGCAAGATCTAATTGCCAGACCTGAGCTACCATAGAAAGCACAAGGCAATGAAGGATACTTCTGAAGTGCCCAGTGCGAGTGCCACAAACCACAGCATGAGCAAAGCTCTTTAAGGCTCTTTGATGCCATGGTTAGATTGCTTTCTGATGAAAACCAGCTCAAATTTGCTTACATGTGCAAAGTGTATGCTGTCTATGACTAATATGAGATGTCCATTAAAAGCAAAGACGCTTCCAAAGCCAGAGCAAGAAAGATTAAGAGGAGAGGTGCGAAAGGAAAAGAATAGAGGAATGAAAGCCTCAGAAGCAAACGCAGGGTGCCAAGAAATAAGAAGTGATGTAAAAATAACACAGGAGGTCAATCACCAGTGATAGAGCTGACAGTTCAAAACCTGCCTATCTAGATGATCTAAATTTGCTCAATCCAATAAAAGCAACAGTCCTCATTGTACACTTACTGCAGGGAAGTATTATTTCTGCGTTGGCTTACACGTTGTCTCCCTCTTTCTTGCTCAAACTCATCGCAGTCTTAACTAATACAAGTAAATCTCTGTGCATGAAATATGACCCACTGGCAGCTCTAGGGCTTGCTTTTCATCCCAAGCCTAATGGGCAAAGCGCTGTGATTTCATTTCACAAGCTTTTCCAACTGAGCTCAGAGTCAATCCTTTGCCAGAGCCTGACTCTTGCGAGCAGCCTGCCAGAGCCGCTGAACTCACGAGGTCAAATCCATCAGTGGTGCAAACTCCAGTTAACCTGAGACACTTTAGGCCAGAGACTGCTTTGTTCCAAAGCACTAATAACATCTCGAGGCCTGGGATCACAGAACACTGTCACAACCCTTAAGTTATGGTACGTTAATTGAAAGTTGTCAAGACGTGCGTATTGCCCTGCCTGTGCTGCACTTGGGTTTGCACCAGAAGCCAAGAAGTTCATTTATATGAAGGGAAAAGTTGCCAGAGGGCTGAAGCTCCATGAGAGAGTGAAGTGGCTGTCCAGCACAGTGGGACAGGCTGTCAAGTGGAAGTTGTGTCTTTGCCTCTCCAACACAAAGTTCTTGGTCCTTCAGCAACACTTCCAGGCTCAATTTAAACCCAAACCATGGACTTACCACTTTAAATAGCATTGGCACTTGGTGTGCCTCTTCAGGAAGGGAGCTCTTGTACCTCAAAGGAGCTAAAAGAACCTAATTCTCATTGAAAAACAGGGGGAAAGCCTCTAAAGTTTGGTAGGTAGAAGGAGGTCCCCTATAGCTGAGGGAAGTCAGAGATGCCACATGTGTTTACATATATTTGCTACTAACCCGTTTTATGCATGGCAAAGATGAGGTGCAAACATCTCCTGACAGACTTAAAGGCTGCTACAAAGGGTGGAGTGAATCAGACCTCAAAGCAGTGGGGCTCTCAGGGGGAGCACTCCTATGACTGAAGATGAAGTATGTGCTTACTCAGAAGAGTTGGATCTCTAGGCATTTTCCCACCTCAGAGTATTTTCTTTCTTTTGAATTTTTTTCCCCAAATAGGAAAGAAGAGCCAAGGCTACATGAGGAGAGGCACACCAGCCCCTGCAAGGGGTCAGCAAGCAGATCCTGGCAGTCTCAGCCACTGATCTATGGACACTGGAGCATTCCAGGGTGGGGAGCACCAAGACCACCTCTGAGGCAACCAAGGTGGCACCTAGGTCTATGTGAGGTCCCAGTGCTTTTTCAAAGCACATCTGGAGCACCACCTTTTACACTTCTTACAGGGGAAGAAAGACAAGGTGTTGCAGCATTGTTCCACCCTCTCCTGAACTCTTAAAAACAAAAACATCAGGAAAAAAAAACAACAAAGAACAGGCTAAACCAAGACTTGCAGGAATGCCAGATACCCCCCTGTTACCTACTGGATAGCCTCCCAAGTGCTCCACCCCTGGGAGATGTGGGATGGCTTGGCTCAAAATCCTACACCTCTCCCAAAGTAAAGTCTGGAGCCACCCCCATGAACTATTTTTATCTTAACCAAAAGGTTGCTGAGGAGGAATCTCCCCACAGAAATCACAGGGAGCACAGGAAGTTCCCTTTAACAAAGCTGCAATTTCCAAACAGGGGTTAGGGGGACAGTGGGGGGCAGGGGGGAATGGGTTGTCTAAAAACCCTTGCAGTGTGTTGTTTAAGTGCTTTGTTGGACCTGGATGCAAAGAAATTAGAGAAAGGCTAAAAAGCATGGACACCACACTGCAAAACATATTAGAATCATTTCAGTCCTTGGCAAAAGGAATTTAGTTCCCACTGCTCACAATAATATATCATCAAACACCAGTAGAAACACTGTACTACAGCCTGTGAAAGTAACATTGTCCTACAAAGAAAGACTTTAATATTGCTTTCTGCTTAACTACCCTCAAACACAGGGTACTTGAGTGGCATTGAGTGCACCCTCAGCAAGTTTGCTGATGGCACCAAGCTGTGTGGTGCAACAGACAATGCTGGAAGGAAGGGATGCCACCCAGAGGGACCTGGACAGGCTGGAGAGGTGGGCACAAGCCAACCTTACAAGGTTCAACAAGACCAAGTGCAGGGTCCTGCATCTGGGTGGAGGCAATCCCAGGCACAAATACAGGCTGAGCAGTGACTGGCTGGAAAGCAGCCCTGAGGAGAGAGACTTGGGGGTGCTGGTGGATGAGAAGCTCAACAGGAGCTCTCAGTGTGCACTTGCAGCCCGGAAAGTCGATCAGATCCTGGGCTGCATCAAGAGGAGTGTGGCCAGCAGGTCAAGGGAGGTGATTCTCCCCCTCTGCTCAGCTCTGGTGAGACCCCACCTGGAGTACTGCATCCAGTTCTGGAGCCCCTATTACAAGAGGGATATGGAGGTGCTGGAAGGTGTCCAGAGAAGGGCCATAAGGATGAGCAGAGGGCTGGAGCTGCTCTCCTGTGAGGACAGACTGAGGGAGCTGAGGTTATTTAGTCTGGAGAAGAGAAGACTCTGAGGTGACCTAATTGTGGCCTTCCAGTATCTGAAGGAGGCTACAAGAAGGCTGGGGAGGGACTTCTCAGGATCTCAGGTAGTGATAGGACTAGGGGGAATGGAGTGAAGCTGGAGGTGGGGAGATTCAGGCTGGAGGTGAGGAGGAAGTTCTTCACCATGAGAGTGGTGAAGCCCTGGAATGGGTTGTCCAGGGAGGTGGTTGGGGCCCCATCCCTGGAGGTGTTTAAGACCAGGCTGGATGAGGCTCTGGCCAGCCTGATCTAGTGTGGGGTGTCCCTGCCCATGGCAGGGGGGTTGGGACTAGATGATCTGACTGATACCATGACACTAGATAGCAGCTTGAATTGCCAGGTAGTGCATTAATTGGAATATTGAGGTGGTGTTGGATTCCTCATCAGAAAGACACTTTTTTTGCTGAGCAAAACTGATTATTAACATTCAAGTCAGGCAGGTTACACTCCAGCAGGCAAGAACTTTCCATAGTTACTTTAGTATTTTCATAATACTAAGGTGATAGACAGTGAATTCATTTTCAGCCAATTATGCAGAACAAACAGCAATATTTGGGTGGATCTGGGAAAGCAAATAACATTTGTTTCCAAAAGAGCTACATGGAACATTCATTGACTATGCTGCTAGGTAGCTCTCCAGTTATTCACTTTTCAGCAGTGTTGGCAGGAGGTAGCCCTGAAGTAAGGCAGCCTGACTTAATGGCTAGGTCCTTGTTAAGGGGAATAAAGGGAGGAGAGAAAATGAAGTCCAAAATAAATTTAAAAAATTAAAAAGACAAGAAACAAGGTAGAAGCTCTTAATGAAGTCAGAGCTTCCATTTCCAATGGTTTTGATCAAAAGAGCAACGTAAAGTCAACTACATAGAATCTGAGAATTGTTAGGGTTGGAAGGGACCTCAAGGATCATCCAGTTTCAAACCCCCCTGCCACTGGCAGGGACGCCTCACACTACATCAGGTTGCTCACATCCTGTCTGGCTGCAAAAATCTCCAGGGATGAGGCTTCCACCACCTCCCTGGGCAACCTGTGCCAGTGTCTCACCACCTTCATGGGGAAGAACTTCTTCCTAACATCCAATATGAATCTACCCATTTCTATTTTTGTTCCATTCCCCCTAGTCCTATCATTACCTGACACCCTAAAAATTCCCTCCCCAGCTTTCTTGTAGGCCCCCTTCAGATACCAGAAGGCCACAATTAGGTCTCCTCAGAGCCTTCTCTTCTCCAGACTGAATAACCTCAACTCCCTCAGTCTGTCCTCACAGGATAGCAGCTCCAGCCCTCTGCTCATCCTCGTGGCCCTTCTCTGGACACCTTCCAGCATGTCCAGAACCTTCCTGTAACAGGGGCTCCAGAACTGGACACAGTACTCCAGGTGGGGTCTCACCATCACATACTCAGTTTGCTCTACAGTAAACGTTAGTGGATTCAGGAGAAGAGAGGATAGAGAGCATCTTGCATCCTTCGGACACCACATCGTCAAGATAGCTCTGGATGGAAGTTTGTGCTGCCTTGGAAGGACTTATTGACAGTTGCCTCTCATGGGAATACCTGGAAAAATCTACCTTGGAGAGAAACCTGCAGAGTTGGAAGGAAGCACCTGAGAGGTTGTAAAAGGGGGAAGAATGCACAGCTTACACCCTGTGAGCAGGGCCAGGGCTGCTCTGAGAAGCAGCAAGTTCAGGAGCCCAGCAGCTGCTCAGGGATGCTCACAGGAAGAATGCCCCTCTCATCTAGCAGACAGCAGATTGTGTTCCATGGTCATTAGCAGGACAACAAAACAGGAGAAACAAATATTCAAGTTATCAAAGTAAGTGGCAGGTGAGGAATATCCTCAGCTTTGGCATACCCAATTCATAGATTCACAGAATGGTTGAAGTTGGAAGGGACCTTGAAAATCATCTGGGTCCAAACCCTCTGCCAGGGTCACCTTCCCCTAGACCAGGTTGCTCAAGACATGATCCAGCCTGCCCTTGAACACCTCCAGGGAGGAGGCATCCACAACCTCCCTGGGCAACCTGTTTCAGTGTCTCACCACCCTCACTGTAAAAAATTTCTTCCTAATATCCAGTCTAACTCTACTTTCATCAAGATTAAAGCCATTCTCTCTCATCCTATCACTACAACCCCTTATAAAAAGCCCCTTCAGAGATTTCTTGTAGGCCCCCTTCAGGTACTGGAAGGCTGCTCTAAGGTCTCCCAGGGAGCTTTCTTTTCTTCAGGCTGAACAGCCCCAACTCCTGCAGCCTGTCCCCACAGTTATTCTTCTTTCTGTTTCACCTCAATTTCTAATCCTATTCTTGAAATGCCAGAAGATTAAAAAAGAGAAGACAGTAACTGAATTGCACATTTTACAAAGCTCCACTGAACTTGGCAGCAGACACTGAATTTCCTCAGAGCACTCAAAATTTAATGCCTGAACCAATTCCCACTGGAGTTTTCCATTCATTCAGCAACAGAAGGATTGGGATGGTCAGTAAAAGGATAGGCAGGGGAGGGGCAGCTGCCCAGGAGAGCAGACAGCCAGGATGCCTGGGTTGCTTTCCCATCCCTGTCCCTAAAAATCACGGCCTAACAAGCCCCTGGACCTCCCCATAACACTTCCCTCATCACCCCATCTTTGAGAACAGCATTTGGCCATTTCTGCTGCTGCAGCTCTGCCCAAAATTCAGCCTTTTCAAAAGAGTTTCCCCTCCTCCTGATCCACAGGCTCAGAGACCAGAGATGAAGCCTGGGAAAGTCCAGCCCAGAAGGGAACATTTTGGATAGGCATGAATATGTAAGAGCAGGGTGTGGAGACTGCACAGGCTTTGCCAAAACCAGACTGCCCGTGCGATAGTAAAGTCCCATTCGACATCCCAAGCTCCTGGAAAAACCTCTTCACTTCTCTGGGATACTTGAGCAGAGTGGGGAGGTGGGAGGCAGCTAAGCATTAACAGCTTGTACTACAGGATCAGGGCCTCCACCGAGGTCAAAGATACTCTTTATTCCTGGAACATCTCCAGTCCCTGGCCACCCTTGAAACCTGGGAACACAGCCACCTTTGCCCCACCTTCCCTGGCCATGCCAAGCTCAGGCTGGCTACCAGCCAGATGTGGGGCCACCAATTCTCATTTTTAAGTTTAAAAAAAAAAAAAAAAAAGAAAAAGAAAAAGGAGGAGGGGGTTGGGGAAAGGGAAGAGAAGAGGAACCAGGACACGGAAAGGGGTCAAGTGCCTTCGCCAAGGCTAAACGGCACATGAGCGGTGGGGCTGGCAGTGGAGCGCAGGGGAGCCTGTTTTCTACGCCAGGGCTGAAGCATCCAGACCACCCTGCTGCCTCCGAGACCACACCGCCTCTGTGAAATGTGTGGAAATTCACAGGCATTTTCCCTGATTTTTTACAGGGTGGGGTTTTTTTTGTTGTTGTTGTTGTTCCACACTTGGCTCACAGCTGTTTGCCGAAATCAAATTGCTGAGGTGTTCCTGTCTCTTTAAAACTTCATAAACGCACGCTTGGACAAAGACCATCAGTGAATCACAGCTGCAGCGAGGGGATTTCAATGAGCTAGGGCAGGCTGAAAGCGAGACACCCAAATTGAGCTACAGCCCTGCCCCTCTGCCAGCTCAGGCAGAGGCTCACAGCTGCACACAACCCCACTGGCATCACCCGCAGCCCCTTCGCTTGGGTTGGAAGCTGGCAGCGTCTCAAGAAGTGGACATCTCCAGGTCCCCCCTATGAATAAACCAGCATTTACTCCAATAACCACTTTATTCCTTACTTACAGAGGAAAATAAAGCCAGAATACATTCTGGTCCCCTCCTGTTCCAGTGCTACAAGGCTCTGCTGCAGCATGTCATCCATATTTCAGCAGGAGGATGTCAATTTCCTCAGCTAGGCATCTTCAACTCACGCTTACCAGGCCCTATGTCCCCAGCTTATCCCCTTTCTACTCTGCTTGTGAGACATGAAGAGCCCCAATGTCTTGAAAGTCAGCTGGAAATCCCTCCTGCCCCTTCTCAGATGTCATCCCTGTTTCAGATAAACAGATCACTTCTTCCCAACACACTTGCCTTTGACATCCCTGCCAGTCCCACCGCCTCTCCTCTAGACCTTACAACTCCCAGCAAGCCAACCCCAAGGCCCATCAGGTGAAGAGACTCCTAAGAGAGTCAAAGGTTAGAATAGAATAGAATAGACCAGACCCTGTTGGAAGAGACCTCCAAGATCATCGTGTCCAACCTATCATTCAACACCACCTAATCAACTAAACCATGCAACCAAGCACCCCATCAAGCCTCCTCCTAAACACCCCCAATGATGGTGACTTCACCACCTCCCCAGGCAGCCCATTCCAATGGGCAATCACTCTCTCTGTGTAAAACTTCCTCCTAACCTCCAGCCTAAACCTCCCCTGGTGCAGCCTGAGACTGTGTCCTCTGGTGCTGTTTGCCTGGGAGAAGAGACCAACCTCTGCCCGTCTACAACCTCCCTTCAGGTAGTTGTAGAGAGCAATAAGGTCACCCCTGAGTCTTCTCCTCTCCAGACTAAGTAACCCCAGCTCCCTCAGCCTCTCCTCATAGGGCTTGTGCTCCAAGCCCCTCAACAACTTTGTTGCCCTTCTCTGGACACGCTCCACCAAGTCAACCTCCTTCCTAAACTGAGGGGCCCAGAACTGGACACAGTACTCAAGGTGCAGCCTAACCAGGTGCATCAGAGGAACAAGGAAAGACATCCAAGGCAGGGGCAATACTGCAGGCAAAGCACATGGAGATGCTCTATGTTTTCCCTCCTCTTAGTAAATACATAAATAAATAGAAAGAGGTAAAACATCAACACATCTGCAACCAAACCGCATCCTGCAACTTGCCACCGAGGTCCTGCACAGCAAACAGAAGGTTAAACAAACAAAGCCTGAGCAATCTCTCAGGCTTGCCAGATGCAATAAATAAATAAATAAAGCAAGCTTTCAGCCAGTGACATTTCTCCTTCCCCAGCTGTAGGTTCATATTTTGAATGTCAGATTGCAAAAATCATTTTTAAAAAGGGGGGCGGGGGGGGGGAGGGGAAGGCAAAAGCAGCAAAGGTTCAGCTGACAGCTGGCTGGGAAATTGCCTGGAAGCTCACCATTTTCCCCCTGGTGAAGAGAAGCCCACTGGTATGTGTAAGGTCCTGAAAACCTGTCCTGACATCAGCAGAAGTGTGACCAGCAATTCCTCTCCCGTGCTGGCTCATGGGTTTCCTCCTATCTCACTTCATCTCTCACTAAGCTCAGGCAAGGCCAGGCTATTGCAGATTTATCGCCATCTGAAAAACATTAAATATCTCAGGGTTTCAAATATTTGCAGACAGCTGAAGAAGTGGCTGTGATGGAACTGTCTCTTTCTGGCATAAAGCTATCAATTTTCCATGAAAGTTGAGGCCTGGGGTTTTTTGGGGGGGTTTTTTTGTTTTTATTTTATTCCTTTTTTTCCTCCCCCCCCTTCTCTTTTTTTCCCCCTGGTAAAAACACTGTAACAAATGACTTATTCTCCTTGTAGCAAATGCAAAGGGAGCAGACAGTCATTATTACCAAATGTGTGCACACACACAAGTAACTGAGGGAAAATAAATCCCATTTGAAGGTTAATTAACTAAGGCAGGGTCACAGCTTGACAATCTGCCCTCAGCAAAGGGGAAGCACAACGTCGGAGGGTCTACGAAGCAGAGCCATAATGAATTGTGACTTGAAGCTTGTCTGTGTGGGGAAATCACCATGTAGCAAGCTACAGGCTGGATTTATAGTGCTCACTCCACATTTATAGCATTAGACCCTTTGTGCAGACTAATTAGGAACCAGTTTACCTCATTTACCTCCTGACAAATGCTTCTTTGCACAGAAGCCCACAAGAGCAAATTGAGATCCATCAACTCGTTGGGTTTTGCCTGCACCGTTGGCCCTGCACAGTGACTAGCGAGTCCGAGCTGAAAAGTGAGGAAGGCATTAAGAGAAACACATTCAGCTCCCAGTATGTGAGCAAGAGCTTGGACTCAGCACCCTTAAGCATCCCCAGAAAGTCCCCAGGTTTGACCAGAGTAACAGTTTATAACAACAGTTCCATACTCCTATGGGAGAAAGCTGAGGGTGAAGCAACAGAGAATCCATGCATTTGTCATCCCAACATCTTGCCCAATCCACTTCCCAACCCATCCCTGCCTGTAGCACATCTCACAGCTTCCTGTGCCCAGTGGAGCAGGAAAATCCACAGCAGTTTAGCCCAGCAGGCTTGATGGAGTAAGAGCAATGACAGTGAAGAGAGCCATGCTCTCTGTGAGAGGCACCAAGGAGCTCTGATGGAGGGCAGCAGAGCTAAGCCCAACCTTGATTTCATCCAAGAAAATTTCTAAGAAGGACCAGCTGGCTCACTTGGCCAAGATGAAGGGCACTATGCCAACATTAGGCCACCTCAGTGCTGAACAAATACACTCACCACAGAGGTTTTGTGCAAGTCAGCTACTCTGCTTGCACCCTTCTGCCATACAAGAAGAGAGGGAGTTTAGGGTCAGCATGTCACAAAGGTGAGCCATCAGCTGGCAAAGGGTGCAAGGGCTAGAGCTGGCACAGGCCATGCCAGGCTGGAGTCTGGACAGAAAAGGTGACAACATCATGCCACTATGCACTGATTAACAACTATCTACAGCCACATCTTTCAGGGTTGTGTCACAGATGCAGAGTCACGCGTGCAAAACTAGTCAAGACACCAGGTGCCAAAAATCACTGGGGGAAGGCTAAATGTGCCATCACTGGTTGAAAACAAACACACATCTTCTGGCATTTTGGCCTCTTGAGTCACCATACAGACAGGGATATTAGCAGATGTCAGAAGGAGGAGGTGCGTGAAGAGCTGTCAGTGTGGGATCTGTTGCCAGCCCCAGTCATTTCAGCTCCCTATTCTGCTCTGTCCCTTCAATAACAGATGGCAAGTGACCTCCTCTGAGGGCAAATTTTCCAAGTCTTAGGGAGTAGCAAAACTCTGATGAGAAGCAACTCAAGCCATGGCTTTCTTAGTAAAGTGTGACTGATTTCACACCTCATTTCCCCACACGGCAGAGAGGATGGCTGAGCTTGAGCTAACTGCAAGGTGCAAAACAGGCTGTCCAACATGGTCTCCACCACAATAAAACAGACCAGCCAGTGGGGAACACACTATATGGTGGGCTAAAAGCTCCCCCTTTTGGGGAGATCCCTTTGGACACAGCTCCAGCATAGGGAGGAGGTGTCTGGCAGAAACGTTTCCATGCTAAAACCAGAGATTGGTAGACTTCTCTGCTCTTATCTCTCATCTGCTGTGGAGCTAATGAAAGGGGTTCACTATTAATGTTCAATCATGCTCCTCCCCTTGGGGCTTAGAAGTCCACCACCTCCTGGCTGCAGCAGAAGTTTCTCATTTCCCACTTTATCTCATTTTCCTTTTCCTCCTCACAAACAGTGGGTTTCACAAAGCTTCTGAGGCAGCTGCTTTACTGAAAAGGAAACACTGAAAAGCCAGCTTGACTACAAGGCAAGCCCTGCTGAAGGTTCCAAGTCAGCTGGTAAAAAGAGTGTCTTGTCCCCAGTGGTCCAAAACTCAAAGGATGTGGATATAAAACAAGAAAGAGGCCGTGAAGAGACAAAGTCACAAGAGGTACTGCTGAAGCAGAACCAGACGGCAATATTGACCCTAGCCATCAAGAGATGTATGCCTACCCAGTGCCTGCTGGCATGCTCTCCAAGCACCTCATATCTGTCTCTCAACACAAGTGACCTGCCCAGACTGGAAACTCCAACCAAGCCATTCAGCTAAGACTTCTTGAATCTCCTATAAGACCTTTTTTTCATCCTTTCCCCTACCTTGTGTTTTCTTTCCCTTCCATTTTGCATTCCTAGCTCATTGTCATCATCACCTAAGACTCTTCTCAAACTAAGCACTGAAGAACCACAGAGTCATAGAATGTTAGGGGTTGGAAGGGACTTCCAGAGATCATCTAGTCCAACTTCTCTGCCAAAGCAGGATCACCTAGGCCAGGCCACCCAGGAACACATCCAAATGGGTTTTGAAAGTCTCCAGAGAAGGAGACTCTATGAACTCTCTGGATAGCTTTTCCAGTGCTCTGTCACCCTCACAGTAAAGCTTCTCCTCATGCTGAGGCAGAACTTCCTGTGTTCCAGCTTATACCTGCTGTTCCTTACCCTATTACTGGGCACCACTGAAAAGAGACTGGCACCTTCCTCTTGACATCCACCCCCCAGATATTTATAGACATGGATAAGATCCCCTCTCAGCCTTCTCTTCTCAAGACTAAACAGCCCTAGTTCTCTCAGTCTTTCTTCATAGGAGAGAAGTTCAAGTCCCTTAGTCATGCTCATAGCTCCCCTTAGGAATCAAGAATCTCACAAGTTTTCACTCTGCTTTCACATTAGAATAGAATTAACCAGGTTGGAAAAGACCACAGAGACCATCAAGTCCAACCTATCACCCAACACCTTCTGATCAATTAAACCATGGCACCAAGCACCCCATTCAGTCTCTTCCTAAACACCTCCAGGGATGGTAACTCCACCATCTCCCTGGGCAGCACATTCCAATGGCCAATCACTCTTTCTATGAAGAACTTCTTCCTAACATCCAGCCTAAACCTCCCCTGGCACAGCTTGAGACTGTGTCCTCTTGTTCTGGTGCTGGTTGCATGGGAGAAGAGACCAACCCCCTCCTGGCTGCAACTTCTCTTCAGGTAGTTGTAGACAGCAATAAGGTCTCCCCTGAGCCTCCTATTCTCCAGGCTAAGCAACCCCAGCTCCCTCAGCCTCTCCTCACAGGGCTGTGCTCCAAACCCCTCCCTGGCTTTGTTGCCCTTCTCTGGACACCTTCCAGCAACTCAACATCTTTCCTAACCTGAGGGGCCCAGAACTGGACACAGGACTCAAGGTGTGGCCTAACCAGTGCTGAGTAGAGGGGCACAATGACTTCCCAGCACCAGGCAATTCTGTGTGAAATCAATTACAAGCTGATGCTCCATCATGGTGAGAGGGCTCTTCTGAAGAGACGAGGAGGCTCAGGGGAGACCTTATTGCTCTCTACAAGTACCTGAAGGGAGGTTGTAGCCAGGTGGGGGTTGGTCTCTTCTCCCAGGCAACCAGCACCAGAACAAGAGGACACAGTCTCAAGCTGTGCCAAGGGAAGTTTAGGCTGGAGGTGAGGAGAAAGTTCTTCACAGAGAGAGTTGTTAGCCATTGGAATGTGCTGCCCAGGGAGGTGGTGGAGTCGCCATCCCTGAAGGTGTTCAAGAGGGGATTGGACATGGCACTTCCTGCCATGGTGTAGTAATCATGAGGTCTTGGGTGACAGTATCACAGCATCACAGTATAACTAAGGTTGGAAGAGACCCCAAGGATCATCAAGTCCAACCTGTCTCGACAGACCTCACGACTAGACCATGACAGGTTGGACTTGATGATCTTTGAGGCCTTTTCCAACCTTGGTGATTCTATGATTCTAGGTGCACAAGAAATTAGGGAATGGAAATAAAACAAGAGCGGGGGAAACCTCTGTGAGCTTTTAGTTTTATCTCCAATGGTCTGTTTCAAGGTATAGCTTCACATTCACCACTGCATAGACAGATGGCATGCTCATGAAAGTGTAGATGGTCCCTTCTCCACAAAAAAGACCCTGGGGAATAAAATAAAATAGGTATAAAGCTACATACTCTGCAGGCTGGTCCTATGATGTCACAGCCCATCGATGTGTGCATACTGTCATATGTTTACCTACTAAACTATAACTAATATTTTATGTAGAAGTCTATTTATGAGGCAGTATTTGTGCAGAAATGAGAGGGCCTGTTCTACAGGAGGGAGGGCAGGTTAAAAGGGCTGTGTTGCTGCACTGATTTACTGGCTGCCTGATTTTATTAGTATTTGAATATGATTATTTGGGGGGCTGTGGGTGGTCATTCACCAGGGAATGCCAATATCATCATCTGAAGGCTTTTCATTTACTTCACAGACTCATTTGACTGTATGGAACCTAAATATATGAAACTGCCAAAACCTTCTTTTTAGGTACTTTGTATAGTACTTCACCCAAAAATACCCCAAGCAACTGGTAAGAACCTTTGCTCCTCGATCTCTAAGGGCAAGGCTGCAACATCCATCATACAGATGCACACTCTGGGGAGCAGAGAGGTTAGGCAGCCTCATCCAGCACAAGGAAGAACATGGTTTCCACCAATGTTGTCCTGAAGATGAGGCTCCCCTCCTTCACCCCCCCACCTGCCTCAGATTCCTAGGCTCTGTGTGCTCATACAGCCTTATTTTAAGAACATTAATATACACATTTGAAAACCTGAGCCATTAAACAGTGGTTGGCTCAGACTTTTACTGGAACACGTGCACAAATACGTTGTTTGGATATTTTTACGGCCATTAACTTTTCCATCCATAACCCAGACCTCCCATTAGGTGTTGTGAACTGGATCACCTCTTTACTTGCCAAGTTATATTTCAATTAAATTAAAGTCACCTTTGGTCCTAATGAACCCCTGTTGTTTGCCTAATGCCATGATTAATTCCAGCTGCAAGAAATGGTATTAGCTTGGGTGGGTACACGGCTGAAGACTGATTCTCTTCCAAAATTTATGGGTGCTAGTGAGGGCTCCATAACTCATGTTGATGAGTCTTACTTTTCAGGCCATAAACAGAGGCCTCTGTCACAACAGGTGAAAACTAGCACTTAGAAGTTGAGTTTCACCCTAAGTTTGTTCCTTCAGGAGCACAGATACTCAAGTCCCCTGCAGGAAGGAATGCATCTCACCTACCTTGAACAGTCACCACAGGTGACAAGCACCCCCATAGTGGGGACAGCACAACCAGGAGGAATTGCAGCCTGTACTCTCCATTTACACCCTTCAGAGATGAAGATTCCTCAGACCGTTGCACAAGGTTCCAAAGAATACATAGAATAAACCAGGTTGGAAGAGACCTTCAAGATCATCAATTCCAACCCATCAACCAATCCAACCCACCTAAACAACTAACCCATGGCACCAAGCACCCCATCAAGTCTCCTCCTGAAAACCTCCAATGACGGCGACTCCACCACCTCCCCCAGCAGCCCGTTCCAATGGGCAATCACTCTCTCTGTATAGAACTAGAGAGAAAAGCAAGTGTAAACCAGATTCTTGTCTCATGATCCAAGAAGTTCTGAACTCTGGTTCTAGGGCTAAAGATTTATTTTGGACCCAAGACTGACTAGTTGCTATGCCAAATAGCATTGGAAGGAGAAGCCATGGGCCACCAAAACCTGAGGTCTCTCATATGTATATCCAGCCAGTAACATGCATAGAAGGAAAAACACAGCTCTCACCACCCTTGAGAGGCTGTACTCAGTGGTGAATGCCAGTGCTTCTAAGAGTGATCTTAGACACAGCTGAAGCACAGATACCAAACCTGCAGGAGATACAGACCTGAAAAACTTCACTATGAGCCAAAGACCGCCTTTGGGATGAGTTCTCAGCATTGACAAA